>NC_043000.1:117488417-117520917 GCF_006345805.1 Octopus sinensis
ACGCACCACCCGGTCCGAGAACCGAAATCACGATCTTCCGATCGTGAGTGCAACACCCAAACCCCTAACCAAGGTTCATAAAATACGGTACCAGTTAGTCGTGTACTATTTTAATTAATTGTTCCCTTCCTTCAAATTTCTGGCCTTTTACTCTTTTTTATTTGTTTCAATCATTTGACTGCGGCCATAATGGAGCACCGCCTTTAGTCGAACAAATCGACCCCAGGACTTATTCTTTGTAAGCTTAGTACTTATTCTATCGGTCGCTTTTGCCGAACCGTTAGGTGACGGGGGGCGTAAACACACCAGCATCAGTTGTCACGCGAATGTGGGGAGGACAAATACACAAACACACACATACATACATACATACATACATACATACATACATACATACATACATACATACATACATACATACATACATACATACATACATACATACATACATACATACATACATACATACATACATACATGTGTGTGTGTGTGTGTGTGTGTGTGTGTGGTGTGTGTGTGTGTGTGTGTGTACGACAGGCTTCTTTCAGTTTCCGTCTATCAAATCCACTCACAAGGCTTTAGTCGACCCGAGGCTATAGTAGAAGACACTAGCCCAAGGTGCCACACTGTGGAACTGAACCGTAGGAAGTCAATTACTAGTTTATGTCGTATTGAATTGTAAAGTATCTTGCAGAGGATGTGATCTATATCTAGTCCCTGGCTATGCTACATTTTCTTTTATTTTTTGGACTATTTATAAAGTTATATAAGACCTGGTAAGGTTTTTCTGATTTTGCCCAGCTTGTTTACCATACTCAGTACACCAAATATTATTGACATCGGTTTTCCACTCATACACACATATCATTTATCGTATTTGATGGCAGAAAAGACGCACATTTTTCCCCAAAATATCTTTCACAAAAGAAAAAAAAAAAACGAAAATCACCCTGGGTCCTGTATGCGATGTTGAGCCTCCCATAAGATTTAATGTACTAAAAGCCTTTTTCATAAATATGTGTCGCTGAAAATAGGTTGCTGAACTTAGGGAGCGTTTAGTATACCCGTGCATCTTTTATGTCATCGAATGCGGTCTCTCTATTTCAAAGTCCCTCAACTTTTATAAGTTTTGCTTCGTTATATATATTGTTTTTTCTCACAAGGGATCGACAATGGTGATCAGATTATATAGATTTTCGTAGATATTTGTCATTCATTACCATAGTTGAGTGGCTCACTTTGATGTCCTTGTCAGTCTGGACAAGTATCTTCCATATCATTATGACATACTGACTGGGTCTGGTACACGCTTATACCAACTTCGCGTCGATATTTTGGCATATTGCCCAATACAGTGGACATAGCCTTAATACGCAATCATATTTCTGGTTAGATTCTGTCTTTGCAAAGACTGCTCAGCCAAAAATAATGTGATCAATCGTTTCTGTGTACTGATTGCATAGCCTGCAGTTGTTGTTAGCCACTTGCTTTCATTATTTTGTTATTATTCTTTTTATGGTTTGTTTGCACATGTGTATGTACATGTGTGTGCGCACGCGCGTGTGTCTGTGTATTGGTATTGATTCTATACTACTAAAATCAGACATTTCAGTTGTTTTTCAGAAACTGAGCAATCACGCGATTTTATTCCCTTGCTGTCGAATCTTCCGGAATACTGGCCATGACAAGGTCTATTTTATTCCACTATTTTCCCCCTTATTAATTTTGGAGTTCCTTTTTTATTTTGTCTTTTTTTAATACTTTTTTTCTGATATGTGCATATCATAGGCGCAGGAGTGGCTGTGTGGTAAGTAGCTTGCTTACGAACCACATGGTTCCGGGTTCAGTCCCACTGCGTGACACGGTAGGCAAGTGTCTTCTACTATAGCCTCGGGCCAACCAAAGCCTTGTGAGTGGATTTGGAAGACGGAAACTGAAAGAAGTTCATCGTATATATATGTATGTATGAATGGATGGATAGATGTATATGTTTGTATACGTGTGTTTGTTCCCCCCCCCCACCCAACATCGCTTGATAACCGTTGCTGGTGTGTTTATGTCACCGTAACCTAGCGGTTCGGCAAAAGAGACCAATAGAATAAGTACTAGGCTTACAAAAAATAAGTCCTGAGGTCGATTTGTTCAACTAAAGGCGATGCTCCAGCATGGCCGCAGTCAAATGACTGAAACAAGTAAAAGAGTAGGCATACTGCTTTAATGAATAATATTAATTGTTAATTTCGTGTAATTTAAGACTTCACTTTGCAAATGATTGCTTAGAAACAAGAGCATGTTTATTAATTGTTATTAAATCTTCTTTCTATAGAACTCATCAATTATTTGATAGAATACGAAATATATAAACAACATAAAACAGACGCGTTATTTGTTCCGGCCTTCTTCAATCTGAGTTGAAAATTCGCCGAGCTCAATTTTGCTTTCCATCCTTCCAGGATCAATAAAAATATATACCAGTCACCGAAACGGGACAATTGGGCGCCACTGTTTGGACGCTGGTCATACGGCATGGCCGACTGGACACAGAGCTTGCTTTGGCAAGAGTGCTTTTTGGCACTGGAGGCAAACACATAAGCGCGCGCATAGAAATATATACACATACAGATAGAAAGAGTAAGATAGTGAGGGAGAGAGAAAGATAGAGAACATGAGAAGTATTAGAACGTCTAATGTCAATTAGCGTCAAGTAAGCAACGCCAAAAAGGCGACGCCAAAACGGCGGTGCCGAAACGTCCCATACTCATCAGCCACATACTGAAGTCTATGTAATCGACTGCTTCCTTCCTCCAAACTCAAAGCCATGTTCTTACGTAAGAAAATATATTAGCGCAGTAAACTGGCTGAATAATTAGCACATCACACAAAAATACCTTTATTCGTCGTTGCGTAAGCATTTGCACTTCTTGTGAAAAAGACGGGTTCCACTAGTTATGTAAAAAATATTTGGACACGGAAGTTCAGATTAATAAGTTTCTGTAACAGAAATATAATAAAATGTCGAAATTACTGCTCTTTTCATCTTTCTATGAAAGAAATGGTTCTTTTTCAACCGTTGACTTGATTGTGTAGGCAAAAGAGAGCATTGGGATGCTAGTTGAGTATATGGCTTCAAAACTGTACAAGGACATGAGAATGAATGAAACTGAAAATAAATGGATAAAGAAAAGAATGCATGGACAATTTCATAGAGTTGTTGAAGATAAGATTGAGAAAAAAGATGGCTATGAATGACTAAAAGTGATTTAAAACTGGAAACGGAGGCTCTAACCTGTGCTACCTAAGAGCAAGCATTAAGAACCAATAACATCAAATACAGAATAGACAACACATCAGAAAGTGATGAATTCAGAATTTGTGGACAAAATGGTGAAACCGTATGACATATTACCAGTCAATGTACGCCACTGGCCTAGAAAGAATATAAGAGACGTCATGACAAGATACCTCGGATTGTCCATTGGAAACTTTGCCACAAGTATGGACTTGACAAAGCAAAAAATTGGTAGGAACATAAACCCGAAGGAATCATCGAAAATGATAATGCAAAGAACCTATAGGTTCTTTATGATTCAGTGCGACCATGTGATAGAGAATAGGAAGCCAGACATAGTGTTAATGGAGAAAGAAAGCAAACGATGCTGGATCATAGATATAGCATGCCCAGCTGACAAGGTATGCAATAAGGAAGAAAGAAAAGTGGATAGATATGACAGGTTAACTTGGGAGGTTAAGCAGTTTTGGTCGCTGAAAAAGGTGGTAGTAGTACCAATAATTGTCGGAGCCCTGAGAACGGTGAGTAAAAGTCTTGAGAAGTACATGGAACAAGTAGGCGTGGCTGTGTGACAAGAAGTTTGTTTCCCAAACCTCATGGATGCGGATTCATACCCATTGCGTAGCGCCTTGGGCAAGTGACTTCTACTATAGCCTCGAGCCGACCAAAGCCTTGCGAACGGATTTGGCAGGAGGAAACTGAAAGAAGCCTGTTGTATAACTGTATATCTGTGTGTGTTTGTGTGTCTATGATTGTCCCCCCCCCCAAGCACACACACACCACTTGGCAACCGGTGTTGGTGTGCTTATGTCCCCGTAATTTCACATTTGGCAAAATAGAGCTATAGAATAAGTATTAATCTTTAAAAACAAGTACCAGGGTTGATTCGTTCGACTAAAATGGCCGCAGTGAAATGACTGAAACAAGCAAAAGAAAAAGATAATGAAAAACATATATATATATATAGATAGACAGACAGACAGACAGACAGACAGGCAGGCAGGCAAGCAGGCAGGCAGACAGACAGGCAGGCAGGCAGACAGACAGACAGACAGACAGACAGACAGATAGATAGACAGATAGATAGATAGATAGATAGATAGATAGATAGATAGATAGATAGATAGATAGATAGATATAATATTAATATAAATTCAGGAAACTTAATTGATATCTTAAGTTTTATAACACACACGTTCCAATAAATCAACTGACAAGATTACGCAATCGTTTAGTGAAATTGCATAATCTTATCGATTCACATCGTCAGTGTTTTCAGCAAATAATACAAACTATAGCGTTAAGTTTACACAGTATGACTCTCCGTTATGCAGACTACCTAAAACATTGATGATGTGGTGGAATGTCGTGTGGCCGAGTGCTAAGTAATAGGACGATGTAAATAGAAGACAAGAAAGGTCGATATGAAGAAGATATTGAAGATAGCGGCTTTTCTTACATATTTAGGGACACTCAGATACATCGTAGATAGCCCTGCACATATATAGACACTAGCCTTACGATACTCCCTGGGAGTTCATGGTATGAATTTCATTGACATTGATCCGATTTGGTCGCCGATGTCATGCATTTAGTTTAAAATGCAGTAAAAATTAGGTCCCCAATAAGGCAGCCCTTAAAAAAATACCGTAAATCCTCGATTATAGTCCGCCCTTGAGTATAATACGCGGCGGATTTTTAGAGGGCTGTACCTCTGAAAAACCTAACCCTTGTGTGTAATACGCACCTCTTCTCTAACTTGAGTCATATGGGAATGTAAATATGTTTGCAAATTGTTTTTGTTATATGTTATTCTGAATTCTGAATACTTTTATTTTAATAAATGTTGCTTATTGCAAGTTATGGATGATTCTTTTATGACTTCATTGCTTTCAGGCTTAGCTTAAGGTATTTTCGCGCCCGACATCACAAATTGCGTCTGAATAAACATTGCCAGACAGCAAATAGAGACTCGGACATTGCTTAGAAAATATTTTTTTCATTTTTAACCTTTTATATAGTATGCACTAGGGATTTTGACCTTTAAATTTTGGGAAAAAATGCGGATTATACTCGAGAATTTACGGTAGACCCCCTTAGGACATTCCTGGGATTAGGGAAGTTGCTGATTTGAGTTTCGTTGTCCTTGCACAAATGGTCTAGTGGAAGTTAACGAACATACAAACGTAACGGACAGAAAAACATCACTCAAATTTATATTAAAATGGTAGATGAGATAAAGGAAGAATTAACTTTGAAACTACGCATGGTCAATAGTGACAACAACAACAACAACATCAACAACGGCAACAGCAGTGGAGGCTCAATGGCCCTGTGGTTAGGGCAGCGGACTCGCGGTTTCGATTCCCAGACCGGGTGTTGTGTGTGTTTATTGAGTGTTTATTGGCAGCAGAGAGATATTCAGGGGGTCATGGTCTGGATATGATCCTGCCCCCTTTGACTGTAAGGAGCTAAGGGCTTAGTTTTTCTTTGAAGATCTTCAGATGTTTAGCTCTGCTTAGAGTTTCTTATCAACCAGCTTCAATGAACTTGGCCTAATTAAGATGAAGCGTATATTCGTGAAAATCTCCGTAGTATTCGTAAAAATCTCTCTAGGAAGCGGCATGTTGTGTACCACCCTTCTCTGCCTCTTCCACTCGCACGCGTCCATCATCGCACGCTATATTTATAAACACACCCGCGCATACTGTACCGGATCTACACGAGAAGTGTTCCACGCATATATAGATGAACACACTCACACACACACATGCACAATTACCGATGCACCTATGCATGCATATACACACATTCACCACAAACGCCTTCTTTGCCATCACATACGGCAGGAGGCACAATGACCCAGTGGTTAGGGCAGCAGACTCGCAGTCGGAGGATCGTGGTTTCGATTCCCAGACTGGGCGTTGTGTGTGTTTATTGAGCGAAAACACCTAAAGCTCCACGAGGCTCCGGCAGGGGTGGTGGCGAACCCCGTTGTGCTCTTTCGCTCCAACTTTCCCTCACTCTTTCTTCCTGTTTCTTGTCCCCGACTTCCTACGCAACCGCTGAGCCTGGATGCGCATTCATCCATGCGTCGATGCTCTCGGTGTCGGGGGTTGACCTGCTTTCTCTTCTGCGGGTCTTACGAATAGCAACGGACCACGTTTCGGACTTCTCCTACTACAGACAATCCTGAGGCACGATCTTGCGAGCTCTGGGACGAAGACCGCTCCGCTCAACAAACAAACAAACAAACAAACAAACGCTCACATTCGGCAACTTTTACAGTTACTACCTTTCTCCACCCACTCGCCTATTCACTGTTGCACGTGAACTTATTTGTCTGTTGGTATTCACATAAACAATGGTAAATTATCTGATCATTTTATGCAAGTTCATAAGATCCACGATATTGACCGCCTGACCATTGGAACGCGTCTCTTCCACAAGAATTTTAATAAGAGACCCTTCAAACTGGTCAAGCAGTAACTGGGACAAGGCACGACGCTCAGGCGATAAAGGATAATGGAGGCGATGTAAGGATTCGCCACCTCTAACTGACCTTACTGGGAAAGCTTCCTTTCAGCCAATTTCCATGTAAGACCGGCCACTCTGTTCACCACTTCGTCCCAGTTCTTATCAACCTGGAGGTCGGGACCAAACCAGACCCCGAGAAGTTAAACACAAGGCCTGAAATTTGGAGGGAGGGAAGAAGTCTATTATATTGGCCCCAGTGTTTCACTGGTACCAAATTTAAACATAGAGGGGACAGACAAAGGGATTAAGTCGATTACATCGACTTAACTGGTACTTATTTAATCGACCCCGAAAGGATGAAAGGCAAAGTCGACCTCGGCGGAATTTGAATTCAGAACGTAGCGGCAGACGACATACCTATTTCTTTACTACCAACAAGGAACTAAACACAGAGAGGACAAACAAGGACAGACAAACAGATTAAGTCGATTACAACAACCCCAGTGCATAACTGGTATTTTATTTATCGACCCCGAAAGGATGAAAGGCAAAGTCGACCTCGGCGGAATTTGAACTCAGAAGGTAACAACGGCAGACGAAATACGGCTACGCATTTCGCCCGGCGTGCTAACGTTTTTGCCAGCTCGCCGCCTTAATAATAATAATAATAATTGGTGTACCTTTATCAGACGGGTAGTCATGATGGGTATATTGGGCTTCGTATATTTTACCCCAGTGTCACTTTGATGGCATGCACTGCTCTCTCACTCAATAATAATAATAATAATAATAATAATAATAATAATAATAATAGATAAATAAATAAATGACAGGAATTCGCTGAGGTTATTACCCCATCCGGATCTAATTTATATTTATAAATGTTGACAAGTTAGTGGAAGAAGATTGAGTTCGTTGTTCTAAATTCGAGACCTTTTAATACATTGAATAATTCCATCGTTCTGAGAGCTAAAAGAAATAAGTTTTGAACCTTTTCAAAACAAGAAAAGTTTGTGAAACAAACGAATGTGAAATAAAAAAAGAATTTCATCTTCGAAGCATTTAGAAAACAATTTGAAATTACTGACATCCACAAATAATATATTTCTCTAAATAGAATCTTTCTAGTTTTGGCACAAGGCCAGTATTTTTTTTTTTTTTTTTGAAAGAGATTGAAGGGGGCTAGTCGATTACACCGCCCCCCCCCACCCACCAAGTCTTAAATGGTACTTATTTTATCGAAAATATGACAGACAAAATCGACCGCACTGACATTTTAACTCAGAGCGTAAAGATCCGGAAGAAATGCTGCTAAGCATTTTGTCCGGCGTGGTAACGATGCTACCAGCTCATCGCTTTCTATTGGGTTGTCCGGAAAGTTCGTGCCGATTTTTAAAGATGGAGACGCACAATGCATCTCCATCTTTCCTTTAACTTGAAAATACCTCCTTCCCAGAATTGAGGTGGTTTCATGGCAAAGAATTCATCAAGGTATCTTTTTACGTCATCCAAGGAATTGAAATTTTTACTATTAAGACTATTCAGCAGAGACCTGAATAAGTGGAAATCCGAAGGAGCAATATCCCAGCCGAGCTGCAGCAATTTTTGTCTGGTTCCCAAGTGCCGAAAAATCACCGTCGGGATTCGAACTAGAGACCTTTTAATACATTGAATAATTCCATCGTTCTCTCTCTCTTTCTCTTTCTCTCTCCTCTTCTATCTATCTTTCTCTCTCTCTCCTTCTTTCTCTCTATCTTTCTCCCCTTCACTCTCTCCCCCTCTCTCTCCTCTTCTCTCTCCCCTTTTCTCTCTCTCTTTCTCTCTCTCTCTCTCACATTCTGTTTCTCCCCCTCTTTCTCCAACACACGCACTCTGTTTCTCCCCTCTCTTTCTCTCTCTCCCTTTCTTTCTCTCTATCTGTCTTTCTCTTCTCTGTCTCTCTCACACTCACACATATACACACTCCCTCTCTCTCACATACATACACTCCCCCTCTCTCTCACACATACATACACTTTCCCTCTCTCTCTCTCTCTCTCTCTCTCTCTCTCCCTCTCGAAGAAATCCGTTGTTTTCAAATCTGGAGAGGGATAGGCTCCGTCAGTTTTAAAATGCTCTAAACTTATTGTACGTCCCGATGGCGTCACTGCAACTCCCCGAGGAGTCAAAGACCCACCACTGACATGTCACCACGATTACTGCACCGTGTATCTTGCAAACTAACTCTTCAACAACTGAGTCTGTCTGTCTATCTGCAAATACCATGTTCGTGACCTTCATTGCTGGGTTTTAATACTCCCGTTGACAAAATCTACGACATATTATTATTTCTAGTCAGAGGACATGCGGAATGAGACGATTGGGGGTAGATGTCTGGACACTGGGGATTTAAAACGGTTGACTGGTCATTCAGCCTGTTTTGGTGGTAGTAATTTTTAGGACTGGACGCACACACACACACACACACACACACATATATATATATACACATACATACACATACACACACAAACGCATACACACACTCACGTACTGAAATATACGCATAAAGATAGTGAGAGAGAATGAGATTACGCATACATACAAACATGCTTAGGAGCTCACGCATATAAAAAGAGGAGGGTAAGGAAAAGAAGAGTAACATCAAAACAAGAAAAATAAATAGTGTCTTATGTCAAATAAGTCAGCGTCGAATCAACGGCTGCGCCGAAACAGCTGTGTCGAAACGTTTCATGATTGAGAAGGTTCTCTGTTGTTTTACGCCCTAAGCAATTTGACCAAAATCCGTCATACATTGCTAGAAGCAAAAGCAGTAGTGAGAAATCTTGCAAAACATAAGTTTAAAAAAGAGTCCAGAAACAATACCTCCAAATTCCAAAGTCATCCATAGTGATTTCATCATCCATACTCTCAACAATACGCTCTTAAATATGGTTTCTGATTACAAATATCTTGGGTCATACATATCATCATCTGGAAAAGATTTTCTAACTAGGAAGGGTATGGCCTGGTCAGCCTGTAATGATATGCATAAGATCTGGTCATCAAATCTAAGTAGAGATTTCAAACTTAAAATATTCAAAGCCACAGTCGAACCAATTCTACTATATGGCTCAGAAACCTGGACGTTATCAAAGAAACTTGAGAGGCGGTTGGATGGAACTTACACTCGCCTCCTTATGAGAGCTCAAAATCTCTCGTGGAGGCGTCATCCAACCAAAGTACAAATATATGGGAAATTACCACCTGTATCATCTCTTGTGAAAGGTAGAAGAGTCCAGTTTGCTGGACATTGTTGTAGAGCTGAAAACGAAGTAATTTCTACTCTTCTCCTCTGGAAGCTATCTGCTCGCGATACAAGAGGGCGCACACTCTCCTACCCTGACGTAATCTCCAGGGATACAGGACCTCCGTAATGCTAAGATGAACCGTGAAGTCTGGCGTAACATAATAAATTCCATTGTCTTGACCACGGTCGAACAATGATGAATGGATACCTCCAATCGACATTACCGCCAATAACACCTTCGGTCGTTTCCCACTCTTACTTCATCTGAAGTGAGTCAAAACAAATGAATGGAAATTGATAAATCATGAAACACAACTTGTAATATTTTCGTTGAAACAAGGTAAATAAAAAGCAAGGTGGTCCTTAGACAGAATCTGAGGAGCATTCGATACACCGCTAAACATTTTGACCTACGCGCTAACTTTTCAACCAGTTCGCCATTTTAAAAACTAAAACAGTAAAAAGTAAAAGAAGAGAAAAGTTGTTATTACAGTAATCCCTCGATTGTCGCAGGTGTTACGTTCCAAAACTCACCGCCACAGGTGAAAATCCTTGATGTAGAAATAGTACTGTACTGTGTATATATATTTTTTTTATTTTTATAATTTGTATATATTTGTTTTATTATAAATGCAAAATAACACCACGGAGGAAACGACGTAAGGTTAAATAATAAACCGCGATAGGTGGACCGCGATATGGTAAGGGAATACTGTTTATGATTAATAACTTACACATTTGAAACAGAAAACTTAAAATTTATAAATAAAGTCAGCTGAGACTGGTGGCACTTATAATTTCCTTTTCAGCAGTTTAAATTACAGAATTCAAATTCAGTTGTGGATCTTCAAGAACTTAGCTCGACACAGGGATTCATCACATGACAATAACTTTCTATCCACTTAGCAGAATTCATATGACCATAGAAAGAGGATATCGAATGACATAACATGCAAATTTTTACGAAAAGAAGATGCAATGTAAGTGGAATGAAGTGACCTCCAATATGAAATTAAATCGTATCGCAAACTCAGACCGTCGGAATATTTTTCTTTTCTACTCTATGCACAAGGCCCGAAATATTAGGTGGGGGGAGTCAAGTCGATTAGATCGACCCCAGCATGCAACTGGTACTTAATTTATCGACTGCGAAAGGATGAAAGGCAAAGTCGGCCTCGGCGGAATTTGAACTCAAAACATAAAGACAGACGAAATACCGCTAAATATTTCGCCCGGCATGCTAACGTTTCTTATTTCTTTACTGCCCACAAGGGGCTACACACAGAGGGGACAAACAAGGATAGACAAACGGATTAAGTCGATTAGATCGACTCCAATGCGTAACTGGTACTTATTTAATCGACTCCGAAAGGACGAAAGGCAAAGTCGACTTCGGCGGAATTTGAACTCAGAACGTAGCGGCATACGAAATACCTATTTCTTTATTACCCACAAGGGGCTAAACATAGAGGGGACAAACAAGGACAAAGGGATTAAGTCGATTACATCGATCCCAGTGCATAACTGGTACTTATTTAATCGACCCCGAAAGGGCGAAAGGCAAAGTCGACCTCGGCGGAATTTGAACTTACAACGTAACGGCAGACGAAATACGGCTATGCATTTCGCCCGGCGTGCTAACGATTCTGCCAGTTCGTCGCCTTCTTTTCAACTCTAGGCACAACGCTCAAAATTTTGGGGGAAGGGGTCAGTCGATTAGATCGACCCCAGTGCGTAACTGGTACTAAATTTATCAACTCCGAAAGGATGAAAGGCAAAGTCAACCTCGGCGGAATTTGAACTCAGAACATAAAGACAGACGTAATACTGTTTTAAGGATTTCGCCCGGTGTGCTAACGTTTCTGCCAGCTCGCCGCCTTCCGTCTGAATATTATTGTGCTCCATTGGCATGCCACTTATTGCCACTTATTAGATAATAACCCATTGTGTTGTCACAAGATCGGAAATTTATTACAGAAGAGATAAAAATCATTTAGATTAACTTTAGTGTATTGTTGATGTTCTGGAAAGATAAATGACAAACATAATTCAGGCTAAAATTGAACTTCAGAACTTAAACGATCGAAACGAAACTAAATTGAATTTATTTATTTAATCTGCTTCTATCTTCCGCTCCTTTTTTCTTGCAAAGTTTATTAAAGCGGGATTTAATTATAATCCTTTAAACCTGCGAGTACGCCTTAGCGGGCACGATTTCGTTTGACTTTAATCGTGAAGGACGTAAAAGCGAACGGCTACATAGTTTTATGTGAAGGTGTTTGGTCTTGTAGTTTGAATGTTACACTCACGATTTACAAGATCGTACGTGGTTTCCATTCCGAGCCTGGGTGGTGCACAGTGGCGGCTAGTGTATAGGCACTGCGGAACTGCAGCAACCCCTATTTCCACTCGATATTAGCGATAACATTCTATATAATGAGTCCTTTTTTTCTTTAATTCTTTCTTTATACTTGTACACTATATAATCCTTAAGCTCAATGCCAGTAGCCATCTCTTGGTTAATGAAACAAAATACAAAAATCCTTGTATAGAACTGTATGCGGTGGTTGGCTGTTGTGCGCATGCTCACATGGCCGAGATAGGAAGTTGCGCGCTAGGAAGAGAGAGCACTATTGTTCACGCAGTGCCGACTCTGGTATGCTGGTGAAAAGTAGTGTTTCTTTTTGACTCTGCGTGTGTTGCGCTTAAAAATATGTTTATATTCTTGATTTTGAAAAAGTGTAGGATTAAATTATTATTCTGCATCCAAGATTTGAAAAAATATTTACACGATATTAAAACAGCAGCTAAAAATTTTCTGAAGCAGTTCCCCCAGTTATTTTATCTACGATCCGGCACTGGTGGTACGTTATGTTTTGGAACAGAACATATCATTTCACGCTGCCCCACTCCGCTTAATTGTAAATGTGTCGCCTAGTGGCGGAATGGTGTCCCATTCAGGGGAAATGTTGTAATCTCGGTCGTTTATACACGATGGAAGTCGGGTAACCGATCCCAAGGGTCCTAGGTCTTGAGACAATAACGTCCAGGGAATTTGCTTTACTCTAACGCTTGGCAAGGTTTTGTATCTACGGATAGCTAGTTGTCACAAACCATGGGGGCATCCGTTTTCGCATCTTCCATGTATTATAATTAAAAGGATACGAGTCCGCTAAAGCGAACTCCTAGGTTCAAAACGTTAAACCAGTGAATAAAACATCCAGTCTGTTTCTCTATGTTCTCAGTAATCCATGACGTTGCGAAATATAACCACATATACTCGTTTATCAATGATTCATTTATCGCGGATTCACTTATCACGGATCCGGGATAACACAGTATGCTCACTGTGAAACGTGTTACGCTTATTACCAATTGATTTGCGATGGCAAGAGTTGGCGATCAGTCACAGATTCTGCTTGAACCGCAAAAGTGCGCCCCAGCAATTATCCACAAAGCTCACTATGATATGGGGTCTCAGAGCGAAATCTATTTTTCTCATAAGCTCTATTATGCTCTATTATTCATTTATCACTGGTTCGTTTCAAAAAGGTATTTTTTAACAGGCACAGGAATGGCTATGTGATAAGAAGTTTAAATCCTAACCTAGCCACAGGATTGGCTGTGTGATAAGTAGCTTGCTTACCAACCATATGGCTCTGGGTTCAGTCTCACTGCGTGGTACCTTGGGCAAGTGTCTTCTACTATAGTCTCGGGCCGACCAAAGCCTTGTGAGTGGATTTGGTAGACGGAAACTGAAAGAAGCCCGTCGTATATATGTATATATACATATATACATGTGTGTGTGTGTGTCTGTTTGTTTCATCCCCCACTCAACATTGCTTGACAACCGATGCTGATGTGTTTATGTCCCCGTAACTTAGCGGTTCGGCAAAACGAGACCGATAGAATAAGTACTAGGCTTACAAAGAATAAGTCCTGGGGTCGATTTGCTCGACTAAAGGTGGTGCTCCAGCATGGCCGCAGTCAAATGACTGAAACAAGTAAAAGAGTAAAAGAGAGTAAAGAGTAATCACATGGTTTCGGGTTCAGTTCCATTGCGTGGCACTTTGGTCAAGTGTCTTCTACTATAATCCAGGGCTGAACAAAGCCTTGTGAGTGGATTTGGTACACGGAAATTAAAAGAAACTCGTCGTATTTGCGCGCGCATATGTATGTATCCACCACCACTTGACACTTGGTGTTGGTGTGCTTACAATCCCATAACTTAACAGTTCAGCAAAAGATAACGACAGAATAATATAGTGGTCGATTTATTCAACTGAAATCTTCATGATGGCGCCCCAGCATGGCTACAGTCCAATGACTGAAACAAATGAAAGATAAAAGATTAAAAAAAAAACACCCGTGATAAACGAGGATAGGTGTAATCAGATGCAAATAACGAAACACATAGCTTCTCTCCTTCCGGTGGAGACGAAGATTAATTAGACAAGCAGACCACTTCCCCAACAGATTTCGTTCCTGCTTTTCAAATTCTTCTGTAGCACACTTTTTTTTAAGGATGACGTATCTAGACTGGATGACTGCCTCTACAATTACTATTTTTCTTATTTGATATTATTCTAATACAAATAATTTTCAGGAAGGTCATCCGTCGTGTGAACTGCAAACATGATTAGAATTAATTAGTTATTAGCATCTGAAATATGAAAAATATGTTCACTCCTTGGTTTCAACTCAATTATTTAAACTGTGTTTATTTGTTCCATATTCGTTTATGCGCACATAGAATGAAATTACGGCATCCTTAATTACTACAAGTTTCAAATTTTGGCACAAGGCCAGCAATTTTTTGGTGGGTTTAAGTGGATTGCATCAACCCTTGTACTCAACTGGTACGTATTTTGTCAACCCCGAAAGGATGAAAGGCAAAGTGGACCTCGACAGAATTTGAACTCGGAACGTAAGGACGAACGAAAAGTTGATAAGCATTTTGCCCGACGTGCTAGCGATAAAGCCACCTCGCCACCTGTCATTCTTAATCCATATTAAAATCATAGGAAAGATGGCGAACATTGAAGCAGTGTGGAATTAATCAAGTAGCAAGAAACGGATCCTACAGATGACTCAGTATTTTCAAGAACTTCACTCTAAAGGTTTTACTAGATTAGTACTCCCGTACCTTTGCCGTCATGAAAGATTTAGTGCTTAAGGTTAGTCTAATCCTTGGTATACCTCCATGATTTTACAAGTTACTACTGCACTAATAGTAAGAGTGGCTATGTGGTAAGTAACTTGCTTACCAAATACATGGTTCCAGGTTCAGACCCACTATGTGGCACCTTGAGTAGGTGTCTTCAACTATAGCTTCAGGCCGACCAAAACCTTGTAAGTGTATTTGGTAGACGGAAACTGAAAGAAGCCCATCGTATATATATATATATATATATAGTCCTGAGGTCTCTGAATAAATATCTAATACTCCTTACTCACACACACACACACACGCATTCACACATATAGCGGAAGCACAATGGCCCAGTGGTTAGGGCATCGGCCTCCCGGTCATAAGATCGTGGTATCGCTTCCCAGACTGGGCGTTGTGAGTGTTTATTGAGCGTAAACACCAGTAGCTGCACGAGGCTTCAGCAGGGGCTGGTGGTGAACCCTGATGTATTCTTTCACCACAACTTTCTCTCACTCTTTCTTCTTGTTTCTGTTGTACCTGCATTTCACAGGGGCCAGCCTTGTCACACTCTGTGTCATGCTGAATCTCCCCGAGAACTACATTACGGGGTACGCATGTCTGTGGCGTGCTCAGCTACTTGTACGTTAATTTCACAAACTGGATGTTCCGTTGATCGGACCAACTGGGACCCTTGTCATCGTAACCGACGGAGTCAGGACGCCATGATAGATCGTTAGCTCCTACACGCATTTTTTTCTCTCCTTGTTTTTTTTTTCTGTGTATCTTTCTGTCGAAGAGCGTAGGCTCGAAACGTAAAAGACTTTTTCTATTCCTGAGCGCTATACTAATACATTTGTTTGTTTGTACTCCACCTGCCTTCGTCTTTTGTTTATTTTCGTAAACTTTCCCTTTATATATATATATATATATATATATATATATATATTATATATATATATATATATATATATATATATATATATATATTTGAGTAGAAAAATGAAATATCTTTTTATGGATAATTCGTTTAACCGATACCTGGGTAGCAAATTCACATCAGAAATAACACGGTTGAAGTTACGTGCCTAGGGCAGAGACTACGTGTTTTCGTGTGGAAATTTGTGTGTATTTTTATAAAATTTATGAATAAATGAAAGAATGTCGTTCAACTCCATTCTTTCATTTATATATATACTAGCAATATCGCCCGGCGTTGCTCAGGTTTGTAAGGGAAATAACTATAAAGCATTTTTAGAGAGTTATAGCCCAAAAATAGCAAAAAAATGATGGTAAATTTTTTTTTGAGATTAAAAAAAGGTGGAGTTGCGTCCCCTAGACAGTTTGTGGTTCATGTTTCTGATTCTCGACCCCATGTCGAATTTATCGATTTTTTTCAGAACTGGGGGAACTTTTCAAAATTTTCGCTGTGTTAGTTTTGAATTATGACATTGGGCTATGTGTGTGTCAAGTTTCATCAGAATCGGTTGAAAGCCGTGGTCAGGGTGAGGGTACAAGCAAACAGACACACAGAAACACGCACAGACAAACTGCCGTTTATATAGATATATATATATATATATATATTTAATCAATATAGGGTGGCAAAAAATTTTGTAGAATTTTTTTGCCACCAGCGGCCTAGTGGGAAAAAATTAAATAGTCATAGACCATTTTTAAGTTCAACATCACAATCAAGGAACGGCCATAATAGGCCATTCACCCACTAGAAATAACAGCCAAAAGCTTCAACCGCAAAATAACATCAATTCCGTAAACCAGGAGAAAATTAAAAAACATTTACCCTGTAATTTCTTATACGATGCACCGTTTCATCTACTGTTTAATGGTAAACTAACCTGATTAAATTAATCAAGCCAATCTACCATAGGCCCTTAGATTCATCAGTAAGAAATAGCCAAGTCGGAACAGATATTTTTCACGAGGCATTCCCGTCCCTGCCTCGGCAATATCTGACCTAAAATTTTCAAATCATCGCACTCGCGCCAAATTTATCGGCAGCAAATAAATATAAGCCGCCGATTCCATTACGGAATTAACCAGAAAATTCATAATTAATCAATATAGGGTGGCAAAAAATTTTGTAGAATTTTTTTGCCACCAGCGGCCTAGTGGGAAAAAATTAAATAGTCATAGACCATTTTTAAGTTCAACATCACAATCAAGGAACGGCCATAATAGGCCATTCACCCACTAGAAATAACAGCCAAAAGCTTCAACCGCAAAATAACATCAATTCCGTAAACCAGGAGAAAATTAAAAAACATTTACCCTATAATTTCTTATACGATGCACCGTTTCATCTACTGTTTAATGGTAACTAACCTGATTAAATTAAATCAAGCCAATCTACCATAGGCCCTTAGATTCATCAGTAAGAAATAGCCAAGTCGGAACAGATATTTTTCACGAGGCATTCCCGTCCCTGCCTCGGCAATATCTGACCTAAAATTTTCAAATCATCGCACTCGCGCCAAATTTATCGGCAGCAAATAAATATAAGCCGCCGATTCCATTACGGAATTAACCAGAAAATTCATAATTAATCAATATTGTGATGTTGAACTTAAAAATGGTCTATGACTATTTAATTTTTTCCCACTAGGCCGCTGGTGGCAAAAAAATTCTACAAAATTTTTTGCCACCCTATATTGATTAATTATGAATTTTCTGGTTAATTCCGTAATGGAATCGGCGGCTTATATTTATTTGCTGCCGATAAATTTGGCGCGAGTGCGATGATTTGAAAATTTTAGGTCAGATATTGCCGAGGCAGGGACGGGAATGCCTCGTGAAAAATATCTGTTCCGACTTGGCTATTTCTTACTGATGAATCTAAGGGCCTATGGTAGATTGGCTTGATTTAATTTAATCAGGTTAGTTTACCATTAAACAGTAGATGAAACGGTGCATCGTATAAGAAATACAGGGTAAATGTTTTTTAATTTTCTCCTGGTTTACGGAATTGATGTTATTTTGCGGTTGAAGCTTTTGGCTGTTATTTCTAGTAGGTGAATGGCCTATTATGGCCGTTCCTTGATTGTGATGTTGAACTTAAAAATGGTCTATGACTATTTAATTTTTTCCCACTAGGCCGCTGGTGGCAAAAAATTCTACAAAATTTTTTGCCACCCTATATTGATTAATTATGAATTTTCTGGTTAATTCCGTAATGGAATCGGCGGCTTATATTTATTTGCTGCCGATAAATTTGGCGCGAGTGCGATGATTTGAAAATTTTAGGTCAGATATTGCCGAGGCAGGGACGGGAATGCCTCGTGAAAAATATCTGTTCCGACTTGGCTATTTCTTACTGATGAATCTAAGGGCCTATGGTAGATTGGCTTGATTTAATTTAATCAGGTTAGTTTACCATTAAACAGTAGATGAAACGGTGCATCGTATAAGAAATTACAGGGTAAATGTTTTTTAATTTTCTCCTGGTTTACGGAATTGATGCTATTTTGCGGTTGAAGCTTTTGGCTGTTATTTCTAGTGGGTGAATGGCCTATTATGGCCGTTCCTTGATTGTGATATATATATATATATATATATATATATATATATATATATATATATAGGCGCAGGCATGGTTGTGTGGTATCTCAACCACATGGTTTTAGGTTCCGTCCCGTTGTGTGGCACCTTGGGCAAGTGTCTTTATTATAGCCTTGGACTGACCATAGCCTTTTGAGTGGATTTGGTAGACAGAAACTGAAAGAAGCCTGTTGTGTATATGTACGTATGTATGTATTTATGTAGGTGTCTGTGAATGTGTCCGTACATGTGTACCCATGTGTGCATGTGTATGTGTGTGTGTGTATCTATGAGTGTGTGTCTTTGTGTCTATGTTTGTCCTCACTACAGCTTCAAAAAGGGCAGTGTGATCCATTAGCAGTATGATCCATAGTAACACCATTCAATGGAATAGCTCTCTCGCTGTTCCAGTCAACGAGCTTTATATGGTCCAGATCTAAAATTAACATATTTTAAAGTTCCTGTTTCTTATTTATTTTGCATTATTATTTGTTACACTCTATTTTATGAGATAACCTATCACTAATATTTTGTTATGTCATGGTTGCACTTTAATCTTTTGATATATTTTACCTTGTTACAGTCATTTGTTTTCCTTGTAAGGTGCATACCTGTGTGTGAGTATATGTGTCCTCAAGAAAAATCTCAGCAAAAGAACCAAAGTGTAAAAATAAGCAAGACAAATGAAAATATACGAAATAAAAAAACGTGTGTGTGTGTGTGAGTATATATATATATATATTATATATATATATAATATATATATATATATATATATATATATATATATATATATATAATATATAATACATATATATATATACTCACACACACACACACGTTTTTTTTATTTCGTATATTTTCATTTGTCTTGCTTATTTTTACACTTTGGTTCTTTCGCTGAGATTTTTATCGAGGACACATTCTTCGTGGTAATGGCGATTTGACGTCTATGTTTAGCATATAGACTGTCCACTTTTAGTGGTCAGTCCTCTAAATTTTGTATGTAAAACAATTTTTAATCTTCGGATTTTTTTAAATATGCTAAGCCACTGGTTTTAATTGATTAATATCAATTTCTACCCTTATCTAATTTTTACATATATATATATATATATATATATATGTAAATGTATACATATATAATATATATATATATACACATATATATATGTGTGTATGTATGTATGTACACACACACACATATATATGTAGGATACTGTCCTTTTGTTGATAGGATAAGCAAAAACAGTATTCACTTGAGAGACCATGAAATATTTAATAAATACATGAGTTGTATGTCAGCTCCTTCAAGTTTTATACTTGAAAATACAATATTCAGATGCACATATATTGGGCATACTGTGTATGATCCAGCAATCATTCAATCATTCCCACCCACCTACCTACCTACCTACCTACCTTCATACATATCTACTTGTATTAATTGATAAAGCCCAAATGTTTCGAACGTTAGCTCTTCATCAGAAAATAAGAAGTATAAGGAGAGTGAAAGAGACAGAAATAGTAACTATGTCACAGGAGAATAATTTTAAATAATTACAAAATTACGAAATGATGATATAAAAATTACAGCAGCAACAACATTAATAATAATTTATGGTTGAATGCAGGAAAAAGTAAATGAGTGGAAAAAGTGATTAGAAACCAAGGGTAATGCTGTTGTATTAAGGTCAGTTATTTATTTATTTATTTATGTGTGGCAGGTGCAGGAGTGGTTGTGTAGTAAGAAGCGTACTTCCCAACCACATGGTTCCAGGTTCAGTTCCACTGTGTGACACCTTAGGCAAGTGTCTTCTACTATAGCCTTGGGCCAATCAAAACCTTGTGAGTGGATTTGGTAGACAGAAACTAAAAGTAGCCTGTCGTATATATGTATATATGTGTGTGTGTGTGTGTGTGTATGTTTGTGTGTCTGTGCTTGTCCCCAACCTTCGTTTGAAAACCGATGTTGGTGTATTTACGTCCCTGTAAGTTAGCGACTTGGCAAAAGAGACCGATAGGATATGTACTAGGCTTACAAAGAATAAGTCCTGGAGTCGATTTGTTCGACTAAAGGTGGTGCTCCAGCATGGCCACAGTCAAATGACTGAAACAAATAAAATAACAAAGGAATAAAAGAATATGGCAGATGCTGGACAACGTGAACTAATGTATTTGATTGCACATAAGACTCATGGATACATTAGATGAACCCCAATTTCAGCAGCACATATTCAGGACAAAATGTTTCTTGTTCCTCAAAGCACACAATGTAAGTCCAATATGGGATCCGAAATGATTATATTCTTTTGAGAAATCTCCTTGGAAAACAAGTGGAGGCACATGGCCTAGTGGTTAGAGCAGCGGACTCGCGGTCGAGGGATCGCGGGTTCGAATCTCAGACCGAGCTATGTGTGTATTTATGAGCGAAACACCTAAGCTCCATGCGGCTACGGCAGAAGGTAATGGCGAACCTCTGCTGACTCTTTCGCCACAACTTTCTCTCACTCTTTCCTCCTGCATCTTGCAGCTCACCTGCGACGGGCCGGTGCCCCGTCCAGGTGGGGAACCTATACGCCAAGAAAACCAGGAAACCGGCCCCTATGAGCCAAGCATGGCTTGAGAAGGAACAAACAAACAACCTTGAAAAACAAAGCACATCTTATATACCAGCATATACAGAAGCCATTGTAATTTTTTAATGATTTTACTTACATTGTAAGATTGCGTTAATCATGTTGTACAAAGCTGTCACTATTGATTTTGTCAGGGAAAGACAAACCTAATAAGCTCAAAATATATAAATAAAATTCAACGATTTGCTTGTTTACTCATTGTTGTATTGATTTATGTTTCAAAGAAAATAAGTTTCTGTCAGCAATATAAAAGTATTAAATGGTTTCATGTATCGTTTTTTATCATTCTCGTTTTCTCTTCTTTGCTTGTTTCAGTCATTAGACTGTGGCCATGCTGGGGCACTGCCTTGAAGAATTATAGTCAAGCAAATTGACCTCAGTGTTTATTTTTCTTTAAGTCAGATATTTATTTTATTGGTCTCTTTTATCAAACCACTAAGTTAGAGGGATATAAGCACACCAGCACTTGTTGTCAAGCGGTGATGGTGAACACACACAAAGACACAGACACACACACACACACACACACACACACACACACACACACACACACACACATATATATATATATATATATATATATATATATATAATATATATATATATATATATATATATATATATATTTATAAAACAACAAATAGATAATGTGTCAATCCATAACAGCTGTTTCCAACAAATTTTTAATTGATTAATTGAGACATTACATCATTAGAAAATGGTTTCCATCCGGTAAATACATGAATCACAACATTCAATAACATTCAAAGACCAATGGCATGTACACCTTCATGATTTTATGAGTCTTTCTGGTATTCACCTGATGAAAACGTTTATTTCTAATGATGTAATGTTTCCATTAATCAATTAAAAATTCGTTGGAAACGGGTGTAGTGGTTTGACGCATTATCCATCTCTTGTTATTTATTTCTTTATTGCCTACAAGGGGATAAACATAGAGTAGACAAACAAGGACAGGCAAAGGGATTAAGTCGATTAAATCAACCCCAGTGCATAACTGGTACTTATTTAATCGACCCCGAAAGGATGAAAGGCAAAGTCGACCTCGGCGGAATTTGAACTCAGAACGTCCTGATTCGAAGTATATTATGGACGATACGTTTA
Organism: Octopus sinensis; assembly: GCF_006345805.1. Classification (NCBI taxonomy): domain Eukaryota; kingdom Metazoa; phylum Mollusca; class Cephalopoda; order Octopoda; family Octopodidae; genus Octopus; species Octopus sinensis. The sequence continues at coordinate 117,510,944 of NC_043000.1, forward strand.
GTGCAATGTATGTTTCTTGATTAGCCTCAGGGTTATTGATATACTTAGTTGGATACAGTTGATTAAATAAATAAGCTGAATATCTTTCTGCCTGTACTTCGGTACCTGCGCATGTATTCCTCTGTTCTTGTGTACACATTTTATTTTCCAACCTAACTTGGTGCCTTACCATTTCAGTGCCTGTTTTACTTGAATTTTGATCTATTAGGTTGTCCCAAAAGTTCGTAAACACTTGCGAAAATTGAATTTTTACTCGCCAAGTACTAACAAAAATAACAAAAATTATTCCTCAAAATAAAGACCATTATTTTCCAAGACTTTCTACGAACTTTTGGGACAACCTTATATTATATATAAGCAGTTTGGGTTCGAGCCAGGGAAAAGTACCACTGATGTTATATTTCTGGTAAGACAGCTGCAAGAGAAATACCTAGCCAAAGATAAACCTCTGTACCTGGCTTTCGTTGACATGGAGAAAGCCTTTGACAGGGACCCCTAATCCTTTATCTAGCGGTCAATGAGGAAACTAGGGATAGATGAATGGTTAGTGAGAGCTGTACAAGCCATGTACAAAGATGCTGTAAGGTGAAGGTTGGCAATGAGTAGACTGAAGAATTCCAAGTAGGGGTAGGGGTTCATCAAGGATCAGTTCTCAGCCCCCTCTTATTCATCATAGTCCTCCAGGCAATAACAGAGAAATTCAAGACAGGATGCCCCTGGGAGCTGCTCTATGCTAATGACCTTGCTCTAATTGCTGAGTCACTATCAGAACTAGAAGAAAAGCTTCAGGTGTGGAAGCAAGGATTAGAATCGAAGGGCCTTAGAGTCAACCTAGCTAAAACCAAAGTCCTAATAAGTAAGAAGGCAGGCAAAACACAAATCCCTTCAGGTAGATGGCCCTGCTCGGCTCGATCTGTAGAAAAGGCATTGGTTGAAACTCCCTAAGATGTACCCAGTGTAAGCTATGGACACATAAGAGGTGCAGCAATATCAAAGGGAGGCTAACTGGGAAGATAATTTTTGTATGTGGCAAATGCTCAGGTGACAGAGAACGGCTTCTATCACATCCCAGTGAAGCCTTTAATGTTGATGTTGATATACATATATATATATATATATAGATATATATATATATACACATACATATATATATATATGTGTATACACACACACATATATATATACACACATATATATACATATATACATGCATATATATGGCGGGGTGTTTGTGTGTGTGTATGTGTATATACACAATACACACACACACACACACACATATATATAATATATATATAATATATATATATATATATATATGTATACACACGCTATGGACTTCTTTCACTTTCCATCTGCTAAATCCACTTACAAGTCCAAGACTATAATAGAAGACACTTACCAAAGGGGCCATGCAGTGGAACTGAACCCAGAACAATGTAGTTGGTAAGCAAACTTCTTACCACACAGCCATGGCTGCACCTGAATCAATGTTGAATTCAATCCTGTTGCCAGTCTTTATATAGTTTTCTTTATTATTGCAGACCATAGAAACTAAATAACAGAAAATTTTCTGTTATTACCGATTCTCCCCCAAAGTGCTGCAAAGTAGGGCTGAACTCAAAACCACAGCTTTACAAAGCAGGTTTCATAATAACACAGCCACGTCAACACCATGCTTGTGTCTCCTTCACACTTTTTCCTACACGGAAATATTTCCTAATAGTAATTCATGTAAACACACTCAAACTCTTTTTGGAAAAACCCAGTAAGTGCTGTCTGTAATGCAAACCTCTTCTAAACACTCACAGTATTTTTATTCTCTCCCAGGACCCAATTTATGTCAGTTTGTTTGACAGTTTGGGTGATTGATCCCTTATTGATGTCATGTACTTTATAATTCCCAATCATCTTTGCTTTTTACTGCAGATCATTTCTGTTCCTCTGTGGTGTGTATTATTTCTCTTTCTTTTTCCCTTTCTTTGTTACTCTTTTAATCTTTTACTTGTTTCAGTCATTTGACTGTGGCCGTGCTGGAGCACCGCCTTTAATCGAGCAAATCGACCCCAGGACTTATTCTTTGTAAGCCTAGAACTTATTCTATCGGTCTCTTTTGCCGAACCGCTAAGTTACAGGGACGTAAACACACCAGCATTGGTTGTCAAGCGATGTTGGGGTGACAAACACAGACACACAAACATATACACACACATACATATATATATACACACACACATATATATATATATATATATATATATATATATATATATATATATATATATATATATATATATATATATATATATATATATATATACATATATATATATATATACACACACATATATACGACGTTTCAGTTTTGTCTACCAAATCCACTCACAAGGCTTTGGTCGGCCTGAGGCTATAGTAGAAGACACTTGCCCAAGGTGCCATGCAGTGGGACTGAAACCGGAACCTTGTGGTTCGTAAGCAAGTTACTTACCACATAGCCACTCCTGTGCCTAAAATTCCCAATCATCTTTTCCCCTTTCTTTGTTATGCAAGTACTTTCTAAATATGTACTTGAACCAACAGGACTACTTTGTTTCACCACTTCAGAACATTTCTGAGTGTCCTTTTAAATTGATATAGACCAAAATAGTGAATGCTCTCCTCGATGATGTCATTGTCTTGCTACTTCTGAGCATTTAGCAGAAGCTGAGAGTCTTCTCAATTGGTGTATAGGAGAGCAGTGGGTGTTTGCACAGATGATGTCTTTGTCTCAATGGCTTCTGAGCATTTAGCAGAAGCTGAGAGTCCTCTAAACTGATTGAGAGGAAAGAAGTGATTGTTTTTGTAGATGAAGTCTTAGCCATTATGTTAACCATCACTAAGGTGACAAGCAGACAGTATCATTACTTATTTCTTCATTTCTCACAGGGGGCTACACACAGAGGGGACAAACGAGGACAGACAAACGGATTAAGTCGATTATATCGACCTCAGTGCGTAACTGGTACTTATTTAATCGACACGGAAAGGATGAAAGAAAAAGTCGACCTCGGCGGAATTTGAACTCAGAATGTAACGGCAGACAAAATACCGCTAAGCATTTCACCCGGTGTGCTAATGATTCTGCCAGCTCACCGCCTTTCAGTATCATTACTGTACCAGGAAAAATGCTTAGTGACATTTCATTCATCTTTACATGCATCGTCATCATCATCATCGTCGTCGTCGTCATCATTTAATGTCCATTGTCCATGCTGGCATGGACTGGACAGTTTGATCAGAGCTGGCAAGCTAAGGGACTGCACTAGACTCCAGTCTGACTTGGCATCTTGGCATGATTCCTATGATTGGATGCCCTTCCTAATGCCAACCACTCCAAAAGTGTAATTGATGCCTTAATGTGCTAGAGGCATGGGTCCCAGTTGTGTGACACCTGTGTCTGCATTGACTATGATTCCTCTTGGCTTAATGGGTCTTCTACTCAAGCACAGCTTATTGCCAAAGGTCTTGCTCATTTGTCATCGCCTCTGTGAGGCCCAACACTTGAACGGTTCTTTTTTACGTGCCACCAGCACAGGTACTAGTTATGAAACACTGGCACAAGTGCTAGTTATACAACATCAACATCGACCACAGTGCTTTCGTGGGGCCCAATGCTCAAAAAGTGTCTTTTATGTGTCACCGACACAGGTGCTAATTATGGGACACCAGCATCAGCTATAACTACGATTTCACTTGGCTTGACAGGTCTTCTCAAGCACAGCATGTAGCCAAAGGTCTTGGTTCCAGTGGGGTCTACTCTCCTTTTCGTCCTTTTGGAGTCAACACAATAAGCACCAGTCGATCACCAGAATTGATGTAATCAACTTACCCCACCACGAAATTAAGGGCCTTGTGCCAAAATTTGAAACCATTATGTCAGCTATCATTAAATATGAAATGTGACATGCTGAACTGGGTGAATATGAAATGTTACCATAGGAAATTTGGAACGTTTTGTTTATGACTGCAAGGTATTTTTTGCCAGTCCACCGCCATTTTCAGATTGTGTTTTTTGCATTTTATACAATCACTGTGTTTACTTTTTAGTGGTTGATAAAATGAATTAATCAAAAACCATATGGCCATATATGTTTACAAAAGACAGTGACATATGATAGGGCCAAGAAATGTCAATATTGCATGAGGTCAGTTTTCCAGGAATGTCAACATCATAACAATATCTGCGTTTGAAAATAAGGAAGTAACAGCTAAGTTGCTATTCTGGTTGAAGAATTAAGGAATAGAATGTTTAGAGCAAAAATATACTGAAAGTTTATGTGATTAATGCTTGTTACTCCTAGAGAGGACATTTAATCAGTCAAACATTTTAAAATGAATGAACAGAATTATCAAGGTTAGTGGGAGTTATATTTAGATTTAGCTTCTAGCTGGAAGAACCAAAATAGAACACTAAAAGGATGGGCAGGTATACTAAAACACTTTCTGAAGATGACCAGATTAGCAGCTTTACTCTTTTTCAGTCCTGGGGTAGTTTATTAGGTCAATGTTGGCATAAAATCCACAGTTATAGTGAAGGGGTCATAATAACAGAATTGGGACCCAGTGGGACTGTTGTTTTCTATGTAGCTCTCCTCTCTTTAGTTTCTCTAATTCCTCTGAAATTATGGTCTTGCCTGATGGCAGTGGTATAAAATTGAGGAAATAGCTGTTATTCTTCTATTTTTTTTTTTACTTATTTCAGTCATTTGACTGTGTCCAAGCTGGAGCACTGCCTTTAGTTGACTAGATCAACTCCAGGACTTATTCTTTGTAAACCTAGTATTTTTTCTATTAGTCTCTTTTACTGAACCACTTAATTACAAGACTGAGTTCAAATTCCATTGAGGTTGACTTTGCTTTTCATCCTTTCAGGATCGATAAATTAAGTACCAGTTGCCTACTGGCGTCGATCTAATCAACTGGCACCCTCACCAAAAATTCAGGCCTTGTGCCTAGAGTAGAAAAGAATACTTTATCAAATGAAAATATATATTTTTGTTAACAAAGATTTCTGACAGGCAAACATTCTTTAATTAGCTTCTGAAAACTTTAATTAGCTTCTGAATTTTACTAATCAAATCATATATATAAATTAGTTATATAATGATCAGATCATAGAGATCAGGTGTAGTTATCTTTGACTGATGGGAAATTCTGGGGTTCTGTTTTGTAATAAAAGCAACCCTAAAGATATGTTTATTTTTACCATTTGTCTTTCACTTGTTTCAGTCATTGGACTGCAGCCATAACTAGGAGACCCACCTTCAAGGGATTAGTCAAACAAATGAATCACAGTATACTCTTTCTCTTTACTCTTTTACTTGTTTCAGTCATTTGACTGTGGCCATGCTGGAGCACTGCCTATAGTCGAGCAAATCGACCCCAGGACTTATTCTTTGCAAGCCTAGTACTTATTCTATTGGTCTCTTTTGCCGAACCTTAGGGTTAGTAGTACATGCTCTTAACTACTATGCTATAATCTAGTAGTAAATATCACTTATTTTTACTACTAGGATTCTAGTAGAAAATATAAGTGATATGTAATCGTTCAATATCTTTGTCTATTGATTTTTTTTTCTTTACCATATTTTTGTGTATAGAATGAGCCATCAAGTTTATTGACTAAATATGGTTTGTGAAATAAAATTGATCGTGTTTTTTTTTTGTTTGTTTTAAAACAAGAAACCTTGAGAATGATTTCTTATTTACAAAGAATTATGAGAGAAAATTGGGTCATGTTATTTGTAAATAGTTTTTAATTTCATTTTGTTTATCATTGTGAAATCCTTTTTGCTCAGATAAACATTAGTGAGGACAACTACGTGAAACAACGCCCCCATGCAGAGAAGTCACATTCCACCCCACCACCACCACCCATGCCACCATCAACCACCCTGCCATCGCCCACACCACCACCACCACCACCACCACAAGCACCACCACCACGCACACTACACATACCAAGATCACCCCAACATTACCATGACTACCACCACCACACACAAAAAAAATTCTATCACTACTACTAACCATTATCGTTATTGCTAATGACACCTTATATTACCACCATCACCACCACTGCTAACATCTTCAACAACGCCATCACCACTATTATCACTCATATCACCATTTTTCACTACTACAAGCACCATCATCACCACCACCACCACCACCACCACTACTACTACCAACATGATTATCAACTGCTATGATCTGTACCACCACTACCAACAGCCACAAGCAAAACATCACCACCATAATAAACCACAAACTCTAAACGCTATCAGCACCATTTATCTAACTTGATCCATATATGTATATGCACAGACACGACACACATAATTAGTCCCCATATAATCATTAAAATTTATTTAAATCTGAAATTATTCATTAATTGTTATAATGTAAATATTTAATATTTAATATACATGCCTCTTGTGCTTTTCAATGCAAGGACACTATAAGACATGTTACTGACCAGATGAATATTCTCTTGCGGAATTTCTTTCCAAGTTTCATGCAGTAGTTTCAAAAGATCTGGCTTTGGAGAAGCTTTCTTGTTCTTTATATGAAGTGTCCTGCCCATTATGTACCAGAGGTGTTCAATGGGGTTCATATCTGGTGACTGGTTTGGCCATGGAATCTTTTTAAGGCCATTCTCATCCAACAAATCTTGGGTCATTTTAGTCATGTGACAAGGAGCCCTTTTTTTTCCATTAATAACGAGTCTTCTTTAATCATTTTACCACTGATGAAGGTTGGAAGGAGTCCTTTCTGCAATATGGACACATATCTATCTGAGTTTATGTTTCCCTCACACTCAACCATTATAAGCCATTGCACTTATTATAAGCCATTGCTCCAAATTGCTCACCAGGCCATCACAGAATAACTGCCCTGTTTCATTCTTGGCTGCAATCTTTTACCATCAAATTCTTGATTATAGAATCTCCAGACCAACACTCGATCACTTTCAGGAAATACAGCAAATCTGGACTCATCAGAGAATATAACAATGCCCCAAAATGCTAGTGGTCTCTCCACCATCTCACTGGCCCAATCTTTTCTCTGCTTGATGCTGGCTGGTCGAAGAAGTGGCTTCCTTCTTGCTGCTCTGCCATAGTAAGCAAAGTTGTGGAGGTACCTGACAACTGTTCTGGGACTGATATCAACTTGTTCTATGTCAGAGGCCTTGCTATGGGGATTATCCTCCTCACTTCTCTTAACAAAGAGAAGGGTCCTATCAGAGGGCCCTGATTGATCTGGGTAAGGTAATGTTTACTCCTTCCACTCTCTGGTGAATTGCACAATCACTTTCTTAACTGTAGAAAGTGGGATCCCAAGGTTTTCTGTGATTTTACACTGACTATGTCTACCTTCAGAATGATCCCACAATATGGCCTCTTTGAAATTCAGACAGTTCCAAGGCTTCTTTTGTACATGGTATGATTAAACAGTCACATATAGAACCTGGAACAAAATAAGGTCAATTAATAAAATCAATTAATTAAAGACATAAACCTTTACAAGTTAGAATAAACCTAAAACGATGGTTTATGGGATGTCTATTTCTTTCTGTCATTGTGTGTGTGTGTGTGTGTAAAGGCAAGCAGAGTTAGAGGTTCAAGTGGCCAACTAAGGGGTAAAATATCTGTATTTACTATCAGTATCCATTACCCATGCTATCCCTGGGCATGGATATGCAGGCACACTATGCTTGTAGGCTACAGGTAACAATAGAATAAACAAAAGTTTATCAGGAATCAAATTTAAATAATCAGAAATTGGAAAAAACTTTTGATCAACAAACAAACAAATCGGATCATATCGGTAGATTATTTCTTAATACAAAACATGACATAGAAAGAAATGTTTTAATACAAAACATGTCATAGAAATGTAATGTCATGTTTTGTATTGAAAAATAATCTACAGATGTGGTCCAATTTATTTGTTTGTTGAACAAATGTTTTCATCATTTTCTGATTACTTAAATTTATAGATATATATATATATGTGTGTATGTATATATTTCATTTTGGGATTTGGTTTGCAAGATTCTTTATGTGAATTCATGTGTTGAAGCATATTCTGTTGTGTCTGGGAAGAGTCATTCTCTTTTAGTGCCTTATAATTTAACGCTACTCACCGGTAAAATTTCCACTTCTTTCCTTCTTTACTTTTCGAAAATTTGCGATGCATCTTGCAACCTTTCAATAGTTTTCACTGTCTGGGTGAGGTGATGCTTACTATTGAAAGGTTGGAAGATGCAGTGAAAATTTTCGAAAAATAAAGAAGGAAATAAGTGGTAATTTTACCAGTGAGTGTGTTAAATTATAAGGCACTAAAAGAGAATAACTCTCCCCAGACACAACAGTATATATATATATATATATATATATATCATCATCATCATCATCATCAGCATCATTTAACGTTTGTTGTCCATGCTGGCATGGGATGGATGGTTTGACCATTGTCAGGATGCTTTGCATTCTTGTCCCATTTTGTATTTTTTATATATGTGTATATATATATATACATATATATATAAATGAAAGAAGGTTTGGAAATGCAATTTTAAAGATGTTTATTCACTTGACCGGTTTCACTTTATTAGAAAAAGATCGTCAAAAGTAAAATGTAAAAGCTTTGTTGTGTTAAGTACTGGCTGTCACAAAAGTATTAAAATACATATATACATTCTTTGATAATAATAAGAGAATGTTAAAAACAGTTTACAAGAAAGTATTCAACATACCATGCAGTGGGACTGAACCTGGAACCATGTGGTTAGGAAGCAAACTTCTTACCACACAGCCATGCCTGCATCCATGTGTGCGTATGTGTATTTGTAAGTGTAAGCACGTATTCTTTTATTCTTTTACTTGTTTCAGTCATTTGACAGCAGCCATGCTGGAGCACCACCTTTAGTCGATCAAATTGACCCAGGACTTATTCTCTGTAAGCCTGGTACTTATTCCATCAATCTCTTTTGCTAATCTGGTAAGTTACAGGGACGTGAACACACCAACATTGGTTGGCAAGCAATGATGGGTGGTGGAGACAAACACAGACACAAAAAGACATGCATACATACATACATACATACATACATACATACATACATACATATATATATATATATATATATATATATATATATATATATATATACGAGGGGCTTCTTTCAGTTTCTGTTTACCAAATCCACTCACAAGGCTTTGGTCAACCCAAGGCTATAGTAGAACACACTTGCCCAAGGTTTTTTTTTGTTTTTTTAAGCCTGGTACTTGTTCTTCTCTACTCTAGGCACAAGGCCCGAAATATTTGTGGAGTTGGGGGCCAGTCAATTAGATCGATCCCAGTATGCAAATGGTACTTAATTTATCAACCCCGAAAGGATGAAAGGCAAAATCGACCTTGCCGGAATTTGAACTCAGAACGTAGCGGCAGACGAAATACCTATTTCTTTACTACCCACAAGGAGCTAAACACAGAGGGGACAAACAAGGACAAACACACAGATTAAGTCGATTACATCGACCCCAGTGCGTAACTGGTACTTATTTAATCGACCCCGAAAGGATGAAAGGCAAAGTCGACCTCGGCGGAATTTGAACTCAGAATGTAACAGCAGACGAAATACGGCTATGCATTTCGTCCGGCATGCTAATGATTCTGCCAGCTCACCGCCTTAGCCTGGTACTTATTCTATCATTTCTTTTGCTGAACTGCTAAGTTACAGGCATGTAAACACAGTAAAACTGGTTGTCAAGCAGTTGTGGGACATACACACACACACAGAAAGGCACACACACACACATGCACACACACATATAAGAGGCGGGGGGATGAAGAGTTCCTGACTCTAAGGGTACCATGAATGTCATGGTTGGAAGCCCAACCATCCAAGTTCTTTTACAGGGCTGAGA
>NC_043000.1:117525917-117560964 GCF_006345805.1 Octopus sinensis
TCCCACACACATACAAACATGTTCTGAGATACGCAGACGCACATACTTAATTATATAATTATATGCTGTGGGAACATAGCCAACACCCAAGGTTGATTACAGCTACTCACTCTGGCATGAAAGTACTGAAAACTAAAAGGCAAATACACAGTAAATGGGGAGTAGATTCTAAAAGCAAAATAAATAGATAAATAATTTATCTTTTATCTTCTACTTGTTTCAGGGATTAGACTCAGGCCATGCTGGGGCACCGCCTTGAAAGGTTTTACACACATGAATTGACCCCGTTCCTTTTTTTTAAAAAAAAAGAGCTTGGTACTTATTCTCTCACTCCTTTTGCTATGCTGCCCTGCTACAGGGATGTAAACAAACTGACACTGGTTGTCAAGCAATGATGGGCAGCAAAGACAAACACAAAGATATACACATATAAATGCATACTTATATACCGATAGGCTTCTTTCAGTTTCCTACTACCAAATCTACTATGGCCCAAGTCTATAGTAGAAGGCTCATCCCCCAAGATAAAACTACTCTATATTTTCGGGATGAGGAATTATGTAAATAATTTACATAAATAATCGACAAAGAACACCACTGGAAAATACAAAATTAAATGAGGCTGCATATATGCAAGGACACAATAACCTCCTAAGCAGATCTAGGAGGTCTTATGAAAAAAAGACATTTGTAATACAGAGCCAGAGCTGGTTTCAGCCGGGTTGGTAACAAAAGGGTTAAAGTAGGACCCCAGCTAGGTTGTAACTCAATGATTGAAACAAATACAAGCTGAAAAATAAATATGTGCCTCTGGTGAAAGGAAACCGATAGAAGCTGACAACATACAAAAGTTCAAGTGTGGTTATCAGTTAACATAGTTTTTAACTAGATTATAGCAGTTTTGAATACGTCTTTCAAGAATCTAGAATAAAATTATTTATGACTAAGGGAGATATTTCATTGTGTTTGTGTTAGTTTTAGAAGGAATAAGGTATTCTACATTCTGTTTTCTAAGTGTTTTAAAGGACCAAGAGAGAGATTGGTAAACAGAAAGGAAGCGGGGTAACTGACTGTTAAATGCTGTCTCAGAAAAAGGAAAGAAAAAATATTCTATCCCATGCTAATGTGGAAAAACAAACATAAGATGAAGTAGATGAGGATGAAAATGACAACGATGATGGGGTAGGGGTGGGCAGTGCCAGTGGTGGTGGTGGTGGTGGCAATGGTGGTGGTGGCAGTGGTGGTGGTGGCAGTGATAGTGGTGGCAATGACGATGATGATGATGACAATAAATAATGGAGATGATGATGATGGGGAGCAGTGGTGGTGGTAGGAGTGACAGTGGTGGCAGTGGTGGTGGTGGCAGTAGTAGTGGTGGCAGTAGTGGTGGCAGTGGTGGGGGGTGGCAATGACGATGATGATGATGACAATAAATAATGGAGATGATGATGATGGGGGAGCAGTGGTGGTGGTAGGAGTGACAGTGGTGGCAGTAGTGGTGGTGACAGTGGTGGTGGTGGCAGTAGTAGTGGTGGCAGTAGTGGTGGCAGTGGTGGGGGGTGGCAATGACGATGATGATGACAATAAATGATGGAGATGATGATGATGGGGGAGCAGTGGTGGTGGTAGGAGTGACAGTGGTGGCAGTGGTAGTGGTGGTGGTGGTGGTGGTGGTGATGCTAATGATTGACGATGATAGGGATGAAGGTTATGATGATGGTGACAATGAGGCAGATAGATGAAGATGACAAGGATGATGATGACAACAATGATGATGATGATGATGATGATGATGATGAACAAAGAGATATATTAACGTAGCTAATAAAATATCAATAGAAAATTCATCTACGATTTGGATCATTTGGTATTTATAAATTGTTATTTAGTAGGTGTGGTAAGAAGCTTGCTTCTCAACCACATGGTTCCAGGTTCAGTCCCACTGCATGGCACCTTGGGCAAGTGTCTTCTACTATTGCCACAGGCCAACCAAAGCAGTGTGAGTGGATTTGGTAGGCGGAAACTGAAAGAAACCTGTCGTATATATATATATATTTATATATATAACAACAGCAACAACAATAATAATGGTTTCAAATTATGGCACAAGGCCAGCAAATTTAGAGGAAGTGGAATTTCAGCCAATTAATCAACCCCAGAGTTCAACTGGTACGTATTTTATCAACCCCAAAAGGATAAAAAGCAAAGCTGACCTTAGCAGAAATTTAACTCAGGGCGTAAAGACAAACAAAATTCTGCTAAGCATTTTGCCCCATGTGCTAATGATTCTGCCAGCTTGCCACCTTTTGTTTCAAATTTTGGCACAAGGCCAGAAATCTCAGAATAGGGTGTAAGTCAATAAGAATAGGTTACTCTTTTACTCTTTTACTTGTTTCAGTCATTTGACTGTGGCCATGCTGGAGCACCGACTTTAGTTCAGCAAATCAACCCCAGAACTTATTCTTTGTAAGCCTAGTACTTATTCTATCAGTTCCTCTTTGCCGAACTGCTAAGTTACGGGGACGTAAACACACCAGCATCGATTGTCAAGCGATATTGGGGTGACAAACATAAACACACAAACGTAAAATCCACTCACAAGGCTTTGGTCGGCCCAAGGTTATAGTAGAAGACACTTGCCCAAGGTGCCATGCAGTGGGACTGAATCCAGAACCATGTGGTTTGTAAGCAAGCTACTCAACACAGAGCCACTCCTACGCCCTTGATATTAAGGCCTTTGATACCAACCTGTCTGAGACCATTATATCAGGTCTGTTGTGCTTATATTTTATTGAGGTCTTCACTGGTACATTCCTCCAGTATTCCTTTTCCTTATGAGTGGCTATAGCTTCTACCATATTGTGAGTTCTTATTTCTTTGTACTCGGGATTATCCTCCCGACGGATTTCATTATAGAGTGTCCTAGCTACAATGTCATGTCTCATCGGTAGATGATACCTTGATGACATTTGTGTATATATGTATGTATGTATGTATGTATGTATGAAGCAAAGCATATCGACTCTGCATTAGCCTAGACAAGACTGTTGTAATGTTCCAGCCTGCACCATATGTGAAACCAGCTATCTTGGTTGAAGGAACAATACTGAAAGTGGTAGACAAGTTTGTCTACCTAGGCAGCACACTCAGCCATTCTTCTGGTTTACAATGTTTGCAGTTGTGTATGCTTGTCAAGAACAGGGCTCATTAGACACCAACGGAGCTGCAAATGCAAAATTTAAGTTAATCCTAGAGCACACAATGTTCATGATGATCAAAAATGGTCTTCTTCAGTGACGAGTGGACGGCCATTGTATATGTATGTATGTATTATGTATGTGTGCGTGCATACACACACACACACACACACACACACATATATACTCATATTTTGCATTCGGCTTTCATATTTCACTAAACTACACTTCTGTGTGTGTGTGTGTTTGTGTATATACATACATATATATATATTTGTATATGTAAACATGTGCTTATGTATGATGCAGAACAAAACAGGAGAGTTTGTTTATATTATATATTCTCTTGTTTTGTTTTGTTTGCTATATGTACTCTGTGACCTACATCACTGTAGATTCAAAGTGACTAAATCAGGAACTGCTATACAAGACTTCTCCACAGTTTTCCATCGGATACAGGAAAGTTCATACAGAGTCGTAAGTATTGCTCATTTGTTATATATCTGAAATTGAAATTATGCTTTCCATCTAATTATATAAATGTCTTTCATTATCTTTTTTATAGAGCCAAAACAATGCAAGTTATACAAAATAATACAGGTCAACGGTACATTATTTATATTACTTACATTATTTACATTTGACAGATATTTGTCCTCATCTTGTTTATTGTTGACACATTTCAGCTAATATACCCTCCAGCCTTCATCAGGTATCTTGGGGAAATTTCGAACCTGGGTTCTCATTCCTGAGGTATTTTTCGATGTTATTACTATTATTATTATTATTATCATTATTATTATTATTATTATTATTATTATTATTATTATTATATTATTCAGGTCATAGCCTGGAATCGAACTCAGAATCTTAGGGTTAGTAGCCCACGCTCTTAACCACTATGCCATATGCCCATGGGCATATGGCGTAGTGGCTAAGAGCGCAGGTTACTAACCTCAAGATTTCGAGTTTGGGCAGATGGCATAGTGGTTAAGAGCATGGGCTACTAACCCCAAGATTCCTACTTCGATTCCAAGCAGTGACCTTAATAATAATAATAATAATGATGATAATAATAATAATAATAATAATAATAATAATAATAATAATAACATCAAAAAATACATTAGGAATGAGAACCCAGGTTCGAAATTTCCCCAAGAAACCTGATGAAGGCTGGTGGGGTATATCAGCCGAAACGTGTTAACAACAAACAAGATGAGGACAACTATCTGTCAAATGTAAATAATGTAAATAATATAAATAATGTACATAATTCCTCATTTTTTAAATATAGAACTGTACAGATCAACAGTTTTTAATTTAACCTTATATTTCAAGATTTCAGGTTTAGGACCCTTTCTTCAAGAAATCCTCAGAGAAATAATGTTGTTCGTTAGCTAATGCCTTTGTTCTGTTGAGTGTGTATATATGAAAGGCTGTTTTGCATTGCATTGTAGTCAGTTCAGATCTGTTGTTAATATGTAGGTTGTACTTTAAGGCAGCGAGCTGGCAGAATGGTAACCATGCTGGGTAAAATGCTTGGTGGCATTTCATCCATCCTTATGTTCTGGGCTCAAATTCTGCCGAGTTTGACTTTGCCTTTCATCCTTTCAGGGTTGATAAAATAAGTACCAGTTGAGCACTGGGGTTGATGTAATCAGCTTAGCCCTTCCCCTGGAAATGCTGGCCTTTTACCAAAGTCTGAAACCAATATGTAGATTGTGCTTGTTAATTATCATAGCTTCTTTTATTCTCAAGTTCCCAATGTTTCTATAGCTTAGATGGAAACCTGGATGTCTTGGGTGTGGCATTTCTGTAGGTGTTTTGACATCAGAAGCATTAGCATAAATGTGCTCTTTAACTCCTACATCATCATCATCATCCTCACCACCACCACCACCATTATTATTAGGTAACCATTATACGCTTCGAGTGGTTGGCAATAGGAAGAGCATCCAGCCATAGAAACTAGGCCAAATCAGACTGGAGCTTCGTACAGCTGTTCAGCTCACCAGTTCCAGTTAAACCATCTAACCCATGCCAGCATGGAAAATGGACACTAAATGATGATGATGATGATGATGATGATTCAATGCTGGCTGACATGTACGTGTATGTATATATATATATATATATATATATATATATATATATATATATATATATATACATACTGGCACTCTGTTGGTTACAACAATGAATGTTGGTTACAACAACAGCCTGCACATGAAATTAACATGCAAGTGGCTGAGCACTCTACAGACATGCATAGTCTTAATGTAGTTCTCAGGGAGATTCAGCAAGACAAAGAATGTGACAAGGCTGGCCCTTTGAAATATAGTTTCTACTAATTTTTGCCAGCTGAATGAACTGGAGCAATGTGAAATAAAGTGTCTTGCTCAAGAACACAATGTACCACCAGGTATCGAACTCATGATCTTACAATCTTCAACTAAATGCTGTAACCACTTAACCATATGACTTTACACACACACACACACATGCACATGCGCATGTGCATGCTTTTAATTTATACTTAGTTTCAGTTTCAGATTTCTCTCTCTTTTATTTCTTGACAAGAATTATCTTTAACCTTACCAAAGTTGTTATACATTATGAGTGCAATTCAAAGGTGACCTCAGCAAGATTTGAACTCTAAGCATAACAAGCCAGAGTAAACTCTTTTCTTCTTTGTGCCATTTTAAAGCCTAGCTATGCTCATGGACCCGGTTTCCTGGTTTCAGTGGCGTATGTGTTCTCCAGGTGGACGGGACGCCAGTCCATCGCAGCATTACTCATTTTTGCCAGCCGAGAGGACTGGAACAATGTGAAATGAAGTGTTTTGCTCAAGAACACACCTCTACAGAATAAACACTACAAGACACTTTCTCCAGTGCTCTACCAATACTGACAATTTGCAGCCTGGATAATTAACACAATGATTTCTTACATTAATTTTGGGATAAAGTATAGTTGATTACAATGCCACTTACTGCCTTGTTTTATTGACCTCAGAAAGTTATAAAGCCCCAGGTTAACTTCAGCATCATTTAAACTCTGAACATAAAGTAATGTAATACAACAGTACAAGAGATTTTGTCAAACACTTTACTGATTTTGTTATCCATTGCCCTTGTAGTTATTTAACTAAATAGACAATTGTGTAATATTCTCGTTTGTTGATTTAGGGAAAAGGAAAAACTTGGTATTTTGTGAACACTCCCATAGAAAAATTTTAAAGAGTTTGAATTAGGTTAATATGTTCAGTACTTAAAGAGTTACTCCTGTTTCCAAACTAGTTCCACCTTGGGAACAAAGGCATTCCTCTCTTGTAATTTCCTTTCATTGTGATGACCGGAAACAAAACCACCACAGCTTTAAAAAAGAAATTCATGGAAAAAAAATGTAGCATTTTTGGTTCAGAGAAAAAAATTATAAAAAAAAAAGTCTCACATTTCATTTCAAAAACCATGAATAATTATGATTCTGTAGTTAAGCAACAAAAAAGTAGTGAAAATATACTTGTAGATGTGTATAGACACATGCATGGTTGTGTGATAAGAAGTTTGTTTCCCATCCATGTGGTTTTAGGTTTAGTCCCATCATGTGGCACCTTCAGCAATTGTCTTCTACTATAGCACCAGGCCTACAAAAGCCTTATGATTGGATTTGGCAGACGGAAAATGAAAGAAACCTATCATATATATATATATATATATATATATATATATATATACATATATATCATCATCATCATCATCATTGTTTAATGTCTGCTTTCCATGCTAGCATGGGTTGGATGATTTGACAGAGGACTAGCGAACCAGATGTCTGCACCAGGCTCCAATCTTGATCTGGCAGAGTTTCTACAGCTGGATGCCCTTCCTAATGCCAACCATTCTGAGAGTGTATTGGGTGCTTTTACATGCCACCATCATGAGGGCCAGTCAGGCGGTACTGGCAATGACCATGGAAAAATTATGTTTTTTTTTTAATGTGCCACCAGCACACTGGCACAAGTGCCAGTAAGGCGATGCTGGTAATGCTAACACTCGAATGGTGCTTTTTATGTGCCACTGGCATGAACACCAGTTAGCCGTTCTAGCAATGATCACGATCAGATGGTGCTCTTAGTGCTCCACTAGCACAGATACCAATCATTGAATTTGATTTTGATTCTAATTTCACTTGCCTCAACAGGTCTTTGCAAGCAGTGTCCAATGAAGGGAAGGTATGCATAAGTGGGCTGGTTACACCCCTGGTTTAGGCCACAATGTTATGGTCTCACGTGGCTTGCCTGGTCTTCTCAAGCACAGCATATTTCCAAAAGTCTCAGTCACTGGTCATTACCTCGGTGAGGCCTAATGTTCAAAGGTCATGCTTCACCACTTCATCCCAGGTCTTCCTGGGTCTACCTCTTCCACAGGTTCCCTCAACCGCTATATATATATAATATATATATATACACACACATATAAAGATTTATCAGGCTGAGTAAAAAGTAAGCAACGTTTTGAAGCATGAAATTCATCACAATATATTTCGACAATCCAGAAAATTTATTCATCAAAGTAAACACCATTACAATCAATACATGTTTGCCAACAAGTTACAAGTTTGTTTATTCCGGTAACATAAAATTCTGGAGTCCTGGAGCTGATGAACACTTTGAACACACTTTCAGCACCAGTTTGATTTTTGAACTTCTTCTCTTGCAGGAAATCATCAAGTCAGTAAGAGAAAAGTCTGGGGAATAAGCTGGGTGGGGAAGAACTTCAGGGCCAAGTTTCCTCAACTTCTGGAGCGTCATTAGTGAAACGTGCAGTTGAGCATTGTCATGAAGGATGATTGGGCAAGTATCTACAACTAGAGTCTCAGGGCGACCAAAGCCTTGTGAGTGGATTTGGTAGACGGAAACTGAAAGAGTCCTGTCGTATATGTATGTGTGTGTGTGTGTGTGTCTGTTTTAGTCCCCCACCATTGCTTGACAACTGATGTTGATGTGTTTACGTCCCCATAACTTAACAATTCGGCAAAAGAGACCAATAGAATAAGTACTAGGCTTACAAGGAATAAGTCCTGGGTTCTGTTTGTTCAACTAAAGGCGGTGATCCAGCATGGCTGCAGTCAAATGACTAAAACAAGTAAAAGAATAAAAGACTATATATCATCATCATCATCTTCATTTGATGTCTGTTTTCCATGCTGGCATGGGTTAGATAGATTGATAGATATGTAAGTAAGTAGGTAGGTAGGTAAGTCGATCGGTCAGTCGGTAGGTAGGTAGGTACGTAGGTAGGCAGATAGGTAGGTAGATCATGATTGATTGCTAGCCACTAAACCTTTTTCATTTTATTTTCTCTGAGTTTATTTCTGTGTTCCTTTCTGTTGAAGAGCATAATCTCGAAATGTAAAAGACTTTCTCACTTCCTGAGCATTAAACTAATACATCTCTTGTTGTTTACACACCCGTCTTCGTCTTTTGTTTTGTTTGTTTGTTTAATTGTAAATTCCAACTATATATCGCATGCTCATGTGGTCGCACCAGTTTCGTCCTGTCTCTATCTCATACACTTCGGACTATTCTATCTGGATTTTCTACTCTCCTATACTTCGGACTCCTACACTTCGGCCTCTTACACTTCGGACTCCTACACTTCGGACTCCTTCACTTCAGACTCCTACACTTCAGACTCCTGCACTTCGGACTCCTACACTTCAGACTTCCACCTGGTTTTTCTGCACCTCTCCTACCTACACATGGATTACACTGGACTCTTCCGTAGATAGATAGATAGATAGATAGATAGACAGACAGACAGACAGACAGACAGACAGACAGACAGACAGACAGACAGACAGACAGACAGACAGATAGATAGATAGATAGATAGATAGATAGATAGATAGATAGATAGATAGATAGATAGATAGATAGATAGATAGATAGATAGATAGATAGATAGATAGATAGATGGATATGTTTCTTTATTAGCCACACAGGGCTGGACAAAGATGGGACAAATTACAAAGTAGAACTTTTCTTTTTGGGGAGAAAAAAAAGTGGGGTAGGTTATCGATCAAAAGAGATCATAGAAAGGAAAAAAAAGAAAAAGAAAAGAAAAAAGGTCAATAGGGATCATGTATCACAGAAATGTCATGATGTAAAGTGTAAAAGAGGGAAGCAGATAAGGTTTATCCGTGGAAAGAAAAGCCTACAGAAAAGACCACGGTAACCTTGGTCATTAATGTCACAGATAGATAGATAGACAGACAGACAGACAGGCAGGCAAACAGACAGATAGATTGATAGATATACACACATATATATATATTTATATATAATTATAATAATATTATCAGGGAGTATGGCTCCAAACTTACAGGGAAAAATTAGATTTAGGATTAAATCAAATTTCACAGTATAAATATATAAAATATGAATTAGAGATAAAACCACTATTAGGCAACTCAAACAGTGATAGACATAAACCAATACATGAATAACAAATAATATAAATATAAATATAATAAAATATCATATATAATATATATATATATATATATAAATATCTCTAATTCATATTTTATCATCATCATCATCATCATCATCGTTTAGCGTCCGTTTTCCATGCTAGCATGGGTTGGACGGTTCTACTGGGGTCTGTGAAGCCAGAAGGCTTCATCAGGCCCAGTCAAATCTGGCAGTGTTTCTACGGCTGGATGCCCTTCCTATTTATACACACATAAACACACACACACACATAGGATTATGCTGTCATAATACAACAGTATTGCATAACCCTTAGTGTGTGTGTGTTTAGTAAATTAGAAGAGATACATGAAGAGGGCACGAAAGAGGCTAAATCAGATTATGCACATACACAATAACTTTTTTCCTGTCACTTTTGTTTCTTGTGACAATTTTTTTCCTGGATTCATTTTTTTTTGTACTCCAGGAAGAATTAAACTTAATAAAAAAAAAATACATAATAATTCTCATGACTCATACATTCTCTCTAATTTGCAGCCAAATTTGGCAAGTGTCCTATTTCTTTCCCTTCGCTGTCAAAAATATAGCTTCTCCCTCAACAGTTATCTGTATTCTATTGAGGAAAGTCAAGAGTTGTAACCATTTCCTTCCTCTTTGTAATTGACATTTATCAGATGTGAAATGAGAGAGAAAAGGAGACAGAGAGAATAGTGAATATAATCTAATTTTTAAAATATATTGACAAAAAAGGAATAATGTAATATTGTATCTTGAAAACATAATCTTGATCTATTACTTGTTTCAGTCATTTAGGCCACAGCCATGCTGGGGCACCACCTTGAAGAATTTTAGTCGGACTCATTGACACTAGTACTTTTTTTTTATTCAAAGCCTGGCACTTTTTCTATTGGTCCCTTTTGCTGAATCACAGAGGTACAGGGATGTATACACACCAACACCAGCTGTCAAACAGTGGTAGGGACAAGCACAGACACAGACAAACACACACATGCATACACACACAGACACAAATTTTGCCTGGTGCAAACACACAGATAAGTTTCTTTCAACGAACTGGACAACACCACCTGCTCTGGATTGAGTTGCTGTCTTGCAAACTTTGACATATTTTCTGTAACATTGTTCTATGCCAGCTGCATCGGGATTTCTGCAATCAAGGATGATGTGGATCTTGGTTTTCTTGCTTTCATATTTCCTCACAGCCCAGTGTCCTTGGCTTTTATAATGTATCTAACACATAAACAGAGCCTGAAAGTTTGTTTGGCGATACATTGCATATTTTATAAATATTCGTATTTAAAGTATCACTAAAGCATGAAACTATTAGTAGCTCTTTTGTAATATGTATTAAATTGATACACATACAAGAAGTGCCCCAGCATGGCCACAGCCTTTGGGCTGAAATGTACAAAAGATTATATCTAAATGGATAAACTAAATTCAAAATATAGGTTGTTGTTATTATTGAGCTTAGTTTTTTTTATGAGCCCAAGGACTTTAGCTGAACCCAGTTTGCACGGTGTGCAAGTGATTGAGATTACATTACTCCCCGCTGAATGGGGTCTTGGTCTGTCACAGGATTAACTTCCTCACTATGGCTAGAACTCATTTATAGTAGAGTGGACTAAAGCAGTGTGACATGAAGTGCTTTGCTCAAGATCACAACATACTGAACAGCCCAGGAATTCTTTTCTACTCTAGGCACAAGGCCTGAAATTTTGGAGGAAGCATCCAGTCAATTAGATCTACACCAGTACGCAACTGGTACTTAATTTATCGACCCTGAAAGGATGAAATCAAAGTCGACATCGATGGAATTTGAACTCAGAATGTAAAGACAGACAAAATACCACTAAGCATTTCGTCTAGTGTGCTAACGTGTCTGCCAGCTCGCCAGGAATTGAAGCCACAAATTGTGAGTGACACAGCCTAATCCCTAGACTGTATGACTTAATTATTATTGATTAACCCCAGGTTAAACCTGATTAAATTGGCTTGTGATCAAAACCATGACATTCTGAGTATTATAAAGACATAGTGTATCTAGGACTACATTACTAATGTGTCCTTTCAAGTTACAAGACAGTTAGGTATTCTGTGAGGGATGTTTGGGTGATATTTCTATTTTGATTTTTTTATTTGCTGGGGCTAGCAGGTGGGGGAAGAGCCTATGAATTTGTAGACCCTCCAAGACAAATGAGATTCATACCATGCATGTTCTGATTAAATTGTTGCAAGTGAGCAACAGCAGAAAAGGGGAAGATACCAGAGGAAAGAAGGGACCGAGTATAGTGGTTAGTATGTGTTATAAATGGGTGGGACACAAGAAAGGAGATAAGAGATGGAGAGATGAAGAGATGAGTGGGTCAGAAATGCCCGAGTCAAGGATAAACATGGGCAGCTAGTTCTGAGGAACATGGCCCTTGCTGGCTCTTTCATTGTGTTGAGTTGGCTGTCACAGACAGGAAAGAGTTAAACACTTGATCTAATTTCAAGGTATGGTGTCAGTATCTGTTTGAAAGCTTTTTAACTTCCTTTATATTGCTAGTATCTATGAGGAAGACATAGTTGCGATATCCATTTCCTACTTAAAATCTGGAGCCTGTGTTATTTCTAAATAAACCTACATATTTATTCAAAACTAGCAGTATTGCCCGGCGTTGCTCGGGTTTGTTTCAACCCTTTAAAATTGGAATTTTTGAAAGGTAAAAATTTTGCATCATGTAGCTTGTTATTCTCTTTAAGTGAACATTTTTCTGGTTGAAATACACCAAAAAATGGTGACACAGCAGTAAAAAAATCATAAAAAATAGGGATTTTCATAGAAAAAAGCACCTTTTTGATATAAATAATTTTTGGTCTTAACATGGTCTGATTTGAATTTTATCTTCTACGGAATAACGAGCAAGCCTTCTTCTATCATACTATCAATTTTGGTCAACTTGCACCACAGGGTCTCGGAGGAGGCAGTGTTAGTTGAAGGCTACCAAACCTGCCATACACAGACAACTTCAGCTTTATATATAAGATTAAGCTTTGATAAACATCTACTATAAGTGAATGCTACATGATTGCATTATGGAGTGTTCATTGTTTCCAAGAATGCTAGTGGTGTCCAGTTAATGCTGGAATGCTCTCTGATCAATCTAAATCTATAGCTGTTTTACTCTTTTACTCTTTTACTTATTTCAGTCATTTGAATGTGGCCATGCTGGAGCACCACCTTTAGTTGAGCAAATTGACCCCAGAACTTATTCATTGTAAGCCTAGTACTTATTCTATCAGTCTCCTTTTGCCGAACTGCTAAGTTACGGGGATGTAAACACACCAGCCTCGGTTGTCTATTGAATTTTTGGGGGGATAAACACAGATACACAAACATATACACACACGTACATATATATACACACACACACACCACACATACATATATACTACGGGCTTCTTTCAGTTTCCGTCTACCAAATCCACTCACAAGTCTTTGGTCGGCCTGAGGCTATAGTAGAAGACACTTGCCCAAGATGCCACATAGTGGGACTGAACCCAGAACCATGTGGTTGGTAAGCAAGTTACTTACCACACAGCCACTCCTTTCTTTTTGCAATTTATTTTTTGCCTCTAGTCTTTTACTTGTTCCAGTCATTAGACTGCCGCCATAATTGAATACCATCTTGAATTCTAGCTGAACAAATTGAGCCCTGTACTTATGTCTTTTACAGCCTGAAATCATTCTATTGATCTCTTTTGTCAAAACACTGAGTTACGGGGATGTGAACACGACAACATGCATTGTCAAGCAGTGGTGGTGGATAGACAAACACAGACACAAAATCAAACATACACATAGGTAGGTGCAGGAGTGGCTGTGTGGTAAGGAGCTAGCTTCCCAACCATATGGTTTCAGGTTTAGTCCCACTGCAAGCACCTTGGGCAAGTGCCTTCTACTATAACCTCGAGCTGATCAAAGCCTTGTGGGTGGATTTGGTAGATGTAAACTGAAAGAAACCCATTGTATATATATATATATATATATGTATTTAATCACATCAAAGGGAAATGGAAATTAATTAAAATTTTCATTTCCAGTGGTCTAACGTGTAAAAAAT
This sequence comes from Octopus sinensis, assembly GCF_006345805.1. Taxonomy (NCBI): domain Eukaryota; kingdom Metazoa; phylum Mollusca; class Cephalopoda; order Octopoda; family Octopodidae; genus Octopus; species Octopus sinensis. The sequence goes on from NC_043000.1 coordinate 117,539,738, forward strand.
TTAGTCCAAAAGACTATATATTAGTCATACGATATAGTGTATATATAAACACATGAGGAATCCAATTATAGGAATTCAACACACTAGAAAGAACAGCTAGGTTCTATAACCACAAAAATTAGGGATAAAATTCAACAGGAACAAAATGAAAAATAAAAAACATTTTACCATCTAGTTTCCTGGACCAATTGGTTTCTGATTTTAGTTTAGCGAGTCAAGGAACTTGCCAGGTGCAATCTTCTTCAACAGGACCACCTAGGGTTAAACGTATACACATGGGGTGATCAAAACTACTTGCCCCGTATTTATACATCCTAACTTTTTCGAAATCTACAGCACAGCCGCAGTCCTTTGCCGGCAATAAAAAAAGCCAACTTTTAAAACCGAAAATTATCATGACAAATTATTTAACCGAATACCAAGTAGAAATATACACTATTTGATTAATTGTTCATGTATGTAGTTGTATATATAATTGCACAAATACTTTATTGTTTTTTATATAATAAAATGAAACAAGTATTTTGTTCAATTAAATTCTTTAACCCTTTTGTAATCAAATTTCTATTGAAATACACAGTCTTTGTTTCAATTAATTTTGTAAATAATAAAGAATTCAGTAAAATAATTTAGTTCCTGCTCAGCTGGTATTTGGAACATAAACGGAAAGCTTTAACTCTTCAGCATTCAGCATTCAGATTACTCTGTTAAATGCATATTTATTCATGTCATCATCATCATTTAACGTCTGTTATCCATTCTGGCATGGGTCAAACGGTTTGGCTGGTAAGTTGGAAGGCTGCACCAGACTCCAGTCTGATTTGGCATAGTTTTCTACAGCTGGATGCCCTTCCTAACACCAACCACTCCTAAAGTGTAATGGGTGCTTTTACATGCCACTGGCACAGGTGCCATTTGCATGACACCAGTATCTGCCACGACTCTGTCTTTGTTCAGCTCCATGGGTCTTCTTCTTCAGTTTCACATAATGCCAAAGGTCTCAGTCATTGTCTCCATGAGGTCCAACGCATGAAAGGAACTCAGCCACTTTGGCTCCATAAGGCCCAATGCTTGATGATATTAATATCAAACAGATCGATAAAATACTAGAAAGTGTATATAATATGTATATGTTATTGTTTTGAATTAATCTTGCATTTATGCATTATCTCATAGCTTTGAGATTTTGAAAGTGTGATTGTATATTTTCAGAATAACATTGTAGGGCATGAGGGAGAGGTCAAGCCTAGTTTGAACATAAAACAAGGTGAATAATTTGGGTAGGATATGACCTTAAATGCTAAAGAGTTAAGACATGCACCTTTATATCACAGAAGCAAGAGAGGCCTTGAGTGGGCTGATGTCAAAAGGGTCAAATACATTTTATCACATGTAATTAACTATGTAACTAATCAATTACTACCCATTGATTTTTCCATGAGTACCCGCTGGTTTTAGTAACAAATTACATTTTATATATACAAATGTAAATAATAAATGTTTACACACACACACACATATCTATATATATATATATACACACACACATATATATAGATGTATGTATCTATGTGTGTGTGTCTTTGTGTCCATGTTAGTCTCCCACCACTGCTTGACAACTGGTGTTAGTGTGTTTACGTCCCCGTAACTTAGTGGTTCAGCAAAAGAGACTGCTAGAATAAGTACTTGGCTTTTGAAATAAGTCCTGGGGTTGTTTCGTTTGACTAAAACCCTTCAAGGTAGTGCTCCAGCATGGCCGCAGTCAAACGCCTGAAACAAGTAAGAGATAAAAGTCATTGTTGATGCTTACTGCAATGTTTTGTTGTAGTAGTAGCAGCAACATTAGTAGTAAGCTAGCAAATTGTTAGTAGACTAAACAAAATACTTAGTAGAAAGCGTTTTGTCGGTCTTTATGGCATTCTGAGGTCAAATACTGCCGAGGTCAACTTTGCCTTTAAGTATCAGTTGACCACTTGGGTCAATGTAACCTACCTCTCCCCTACTCCCAAAATTTCAAGCCATATGCCGTTTGTAATCATGATTTGCCTTTCATCATTTTGGGGTCAATAAATTAAGTACCAATTGTGTACTGGGGTCAATGTTATCAATTTAAACCCCACCACCACCACCGAATTTCAGGCCTTGTGCCTATAATCGAATGGTTTATAGTTATTATTATCATTATGGCAAGCTGGCAGAAACGTTAGCATGCCGGGTGAAATGCATAGCTGTATTTTGTCTGCTGTTACGTTCTGAGTTCAAATTCCACCGAGGTCGACTTTGCCTTTCATCCTTTCGGGGTCGATAAATTAAGTATCAGTTATGCACTGAGGTCGATATAATCGACTTAATCCCTTTGTCTGTCCTTGTTTGTCCCCTCTATGTTTAGCCCCTTGTGGGTAATAAAGAAACAATTATTATTATTATTGTGTGAGAGAGCAGTGCATGCCATCAAAGTCACACTGGGGTAAAATATACAAAGCCCAGTATACCCATCGTCTGATAAGGGTACACCAGGCACATGCATCACAACCATATGTGGGTGACATGATCTCATATCAAGATAAACAATGCATGACCTTGCTGGTGAGGCCCAGTTAGAATTTTCTTCAGGTTGAGTAGCCCATCCTGCTCAAAAGGGCTCTGAATAAAGGTTGTTTAAGGATGTTGAATGAAACACCCATGTTTCCAAAGGTGAATTGTTCAAACCCTAAAGAATTCCTCTCAACACATGGCCATAATGCTCTCCCTACTACTTCTGCTTGTGATCAGAGATGCACATATCGTCAGCCACTAAAGGACATGCTCAACTGGTTATGGTTCAACAACTGACATGCTCAACTGGTTAAGGTCAAACAACTGACATGCTCAACTGGTTAAGGTCCAACAACTGATATGTTCAACTGGTTAAGGTCCAACAACTGACAAGCAGCAGATCTGTAATATTAAGCTGAATAAGGCTCACAGAATCATTAGTATGTTGAACAAAATGCTAAACGGTATTTTGCCCATCACTACATTCTGAATTCAAATTCCACTGAGGTTGACTTTGCCTTTTATCCTTTCAGAGTCGATAAATTAAGTACCAATGAAATTCTGGAGTCGATATAATCAACTAGTCCTCTCCCCCAAAATTTCAGGCCTTGTGCCTATAATAGAAAGGTTTATTATTATTACTGTTATTATCCTCATCGTGGAGGTGTTTGGTCTAGCAGTTAGGGTGTCAGTATCATGATTGTAAGATTGTGGTTTCGATTTTTGGACTGGGTGACATGTGTTCTTTGCTCCAGTCCACTCAGCTGGCAAAAATGAGTAACGATGAGCTGCGATGGACTGGTGTCCCTTCCAGCTGGGGAACACATACGCCATTGAAACCAGGAAACCAGGCCCATGAGCCTGGCTAGGCTTTAAAAGGGAGCACTTATTTTTTATTTTTATTATTATCATCATAATCATCAGTAGTAGTAGTAGTAGTAGTAGTAGTAATTGTAGTAGATAAGTTTAATCTGTAACTATTATTCACGGTTATGGATTGAACTTACTGACACTTAGATTTCTGAATTCTTTATTTGCTTAAAGTGGTCTGACCTTGTTCCTATGAACATGTCACTCCTAGAAGTACACATCTATGTATGTGTGTGTGTGTGTAAGTATTTAGGTAGGTAAATACGTACATATGTACGTATATATGCATGTGTGTATATGTGTGTAAATGTATGTATGTCTGTTTGTATCTATGTATACATCTATGTATTTATGTGTGTTTATGTTTGTAATTATGCATGTATGTATGTATGTATATATGTATGTATGTATGTATATATATATGTATGTATGAATTCATATATACATGTGTGTATGTCATTGTTCAGTTTTATTTCAAGATTCTTGCCAATAGAGAAAGAACCAGCTTCTAACCTAGATCAAAGGCTCCTTCATTGGAATTTTAACTTCAACAATACTGTATTTTTGTTTTGTATGTGTGTATGTATGTATGTATGTATGTATGTATGTATGTATGTATATATGTATGTATGTATATATATATGTATGTATGAATTCATATATACATGTGTGTATGTCATTGTTCAGTTTTATTTCAAGATTCTTGCCAATAGAGAAAGAACCAGCTTCTAACCTAGATCAAAGGCTCCTTCATTGGAATTTTAACTTCAACAATACTGTATTTTTGTTTTGTATGTGTGTATGTATGTATGTATGTATGTATGTATGTATGTATGTATGTACATATGTATGTGATCACCGTGACTGACCAGGCTATCAGATGTTGCTACACATCGCTGGTCACAATGCGCTGCGCATTGTTTTAGCCTTCAAATAATGCCACCCCGCTGGCTAAGTGAGCAGGCCAACAGAGGAAAGAATGAGAGAAAGTTGTGGCGAAAGAGTACAGTAGAGATCGCCACCACCCGCTACCGGATCCTCATAGAGCTTTAGGTGTTTTTGCTCAATAAACACTCACAATGCCCGGCCTGGGAATCAAAATCACAACCCTACAACCACGAGTCTGCTGCCCTAACCACTGGACCATTGCGCCTCCACACATATGTATGTATAAGGCAAAATATAAGTTAGTCCTAGATGATACAATATTCCTAAAGGTCAGCAATGGTCATCCTCTGTCATGAGTGGATGGCCATCACACCCACACACACAGACATGCGTGCGCACACATACCTCTTTACCTCTTTCTCTTGCACTCTCCTGTCTTAGAAAGAACTTTTTCTTACCCATTCCCTTCTGGTCATTTCAATATGTGACCGTGTATGTATCGTTGGCGATTTTCTTTCTCCATCTTCCCTTCTTTGGACTTTTTCTATATTTCTGATGAAGAGCTCCGCTCGAAATGTGAAATTCTCTTTCTTTTCTTTCCTTTCCTGAGCGTCCAATAACACAGTACTTATTCCACAACCTCGCGTTGTTGTTTTTTGTTGTTTTTTCTTGCTTGTTCATGTTTGGATTAACTATGTATGTATGTGTATATGTATGCATGTATGTATGTGTGTATGTATGTACAACTAACTAACAAACCAATTAAACATTGTAGTACACAGTAAAAACAGCTATTTATAAATGTCATAGAACTTTAAGGAAAAAATTTGAAACCTCTGCAATTCATCTGCCATTTGGACAAAACAAAACAAGCAGCCATTACACAATGTATAAAATGGTTAGCATCCAGCTGTAGAAACCATACCACACTATCACTGGAGGTCAGTACAGCCCAGTGGCTGATTGGATACTGTCTAATGGTCCAGTCTATGCATAGAAAATGGACATTAACTGATGATGATGATGATGGTGGTGGTGGTGGTGGTGGTGGTGGTGGTGATGATGATGGTGGTGGTGGTGGTGGTGGTGGTGGTGATGATGGTGGTGGTGGTGGTGGTGGTGGTGATGAGGATGATGATGATCGTGACAATGATGGCGACGACATCGACAACGATGGTGATTATTGCTGTCTAGAAGACTCCATCCCAAAGTAGTCCCAATAAGTGACATCCACTATACTTAGAATTTCCTGCACTCCATTGAAAATATTTTATCATCAGGGGAAGGCGGCAAGCTGGCAGAAACATTAGCATGCCGGGCAAAATGCTTAGCAGTATTTCGTCTGTCTTTACGTTCTGAGTTCTAATTCCACCGAGACTGACTTTGCCTTTCATCCTTTCGGGGCCAATAAATTAAGTACCAGTTGCATACTGGGGTCAATCTAATAGATTGGCCCCCTCCTCAAAACGTTTCAGGCCTTGTGCCTAGAGTAGAAGAGAATATCTCTACTCTATGGAAGGCGCTGAGCTGGCAGAAACGTGAGCATGCCAGGTCAAATGCTTAGCAGTGTTTTGTCTGTCTTTACGTTCTGAGTTCAAATTCCGCCGAGGTTGACTTTACCTTTCATCCTTCTGGGGTCGATAAATTAACTACCAGTTGCATACTGGGTTGATCTAATCGACTGGCCTCCTCCTCCAAAATTTCAGGCCTTGTGCCTACAGTAGAAAGGAATATCTTATCATCAGGAAAAGACAAAAGAATTACCACAACAACCACAAAATAATTGCTGTAATTGATTATATTCTCTGTGTATGTTCCAAAACCTCACAGGTTGTTGACCAATGACCTTTGCCCTGGTGGTTATTAGAGACAGGATTTAAGAATACATATTCCATCCATTTGCTTTTGTGTTGTATTTTAGATAGGTAAAAAAAAAAAAGAGAGGGGGAGAGAGAGAGAGAGAGAGAAGAGAAAAGGAGAGGAAGAGTGGGGTAAGGGAGAGGAGGAAAGGGAGACCAAAGGAGAAAAGGTGAAAGGGAAGAGAAGACAGAGAGAGTGAATTGAAGAAGGAGATACTCTGAAAGAGAGAGAGAGAAAGAGTGTGTGTGTGTGTCTGTATGAAAAAGAGAGAAAATTAGTGTAAGACAGAGAGGGGGAGAGAAGGTGAGATAGATAGAGAGAGGAAGAGAGAGAGAAAGAAAGAGAGAGAGAGAAAGAAAGAGAGAGGGAGAGAGAGAGAGAGAGAGAGAGAGAGAGAGACAATGCTGAATCAGTAGAGTCATGAGAGTGGTCAGAGAGAATGCCTCTGTGCTTTAGTTCTCAATCTCAGCATTGTAAGTTCAAATCTTACTAAGGTTAGCTTTATTTTTCACCACCCTTCCAGGGTCAGAAAAGGAAAATAGTGTGACCTACCCAGAGTAACAGAAAGGCAGAACTATAAGAAAGACGAACCAACTGCTTTGTGGTATTTATTCTGGTGCTCTAGATTCTGAGTTCAACTCTTGCTATGGCTTGCATGGGTAACAGATTTCAAATATTGTCTGGTTTAACACTTCCACTCATGGTGGCTCTATTGGAGTCTACTCTGTTACATATATACAAGTCAGGTCTCACCCCTACAAGTCTTGGAGGCCCTACAAATGGGTCACAAACACTGCCTTTTCCTCCTGACTAAAACATTAAAAACAAGTGCACTGAGAGAGTGCATACCAAGGCAACACCAACATCCTCTCAACGATTAGGCCAGAGATGATTTTGAAAATGAGAATATCTGAAATAAACTCGATTGCTCTCACAAACGAGAATACTTAAAATGAACCCAACCGCTCTCAAAAATTAAGTAAAAAAAAAAAATGGAAAAATAATCCAGAATCCTTGTCCGATACCTGATCGATCCCAAAATGTAATGTTTGTTCCAGTCATGAGGCCAAACATCCCTGAAAGTTTCATCCGAATCCATCCAGTGGTTCTTGAGATATCTTGTCCATGGACAAACAAACAAACAACTTTTTATTCTTTTTTTATACCTTGGCCTTTATTAAGGCAGAGGTAATAATCCAGAATCCATGTTCGGTACTGGATCGATCCCAAAATCTAATCAGTCCTGGGGTCGATTTCTTCAACTAAAACCCTCTAAGGCAGTGCTCCAGCATGGCCACAGTTCTAATGACCGAAGCAAGTAACAGATAACAGATTTCTAGTTTATTTCATTTATTTATTTATTTCTCATTTACTTATTTCACAGAACTTTACTACCAGACACATTTCTGGTGCCACCCTTGTTATTATAGACAAAAAAAAATCTAAGGTTCCATTTCTGACATTTCATAATATATAACATGCAGCCAGTTTACTCTTTTAAACTAATAAAACTAAGATTATTTACTTATAAGCTCTATTTAAATATTAACTGTAATTTGTTTAACTTACTGCATACTTAAATGTACCCATTAAATAAGAATCCCCCCTCAGCATAAACTATATATAACAACAAATCTATGACAGAAAATCTTTGTAAAATAATTAAATAAACCCAACTAAGGATTTTAATTATTGTTTGCTTTACAATATATAAGGAGACAGTCAGGAATTGTCACTGTATGCTTGCAAAGGACAGTGGTAAAGAAATTTGATACACTTCCAAAGTTCTGCATAGATGAAAAATAAAAACCAAAAATGGAGGGGATGTTTAGTATTTGCATATGTTTTGGTGCATATGAACAGAAAATTAATAGGTTAATGGAACATAGATTTCTTAGAAGTCACAGTTGTACTTGGAAGAAAAATAATAAAACTTTAGGAGAAAAGTTCGTGACAAACTGTATGAGTTACTGATAGGATGTATGTATGTATGTGTGTGTGTGTGTGTGTGTATGTATGTATGTATGTATGTATGTATGTATGTGTGTATGTATGTATGTGATATGTGCATATACTTGCTTGACTGTTATACTTATATATATGTTTGTATGTATGTGTGGGCACGTGTGTGTGTGTATTTAGATATGGATATAAATATATGTAATATAATATATATATATATATATATATATATATATGTGTGTGTGTGTATATATATGTATGTATGTGTGTGTGTATGTGTGTGTGTATGTATGCAAGCATGTATGTATATATATATTTAGATATGGATATAAAAATATATATTATATATATATATATTATATATATGTATGTATATGTGTGTATGTATGTGTGTATGTATGTGTGGGCACGTGTGTGTGTGTATTTAGATATGGATATAAATATATGTAATATTATATATATATATGTGTATATATGTGTGTGTGTGTGTGTGTGTGTGTATGTATGCAAGCATGTATGTATATATATATTTAGATATGGATATAAAAATATATATTTATATATATGTATGTATATGTGTGTATGTATGTGTGTATGTATGTGTGGGCACGTGTGTGTGTGTATTTAGATATGGATATAAATATATGTAATATTATATATATATATGTGTATATATGTGTGTGTGTGTGTGTGTTTGTGTGTATGTATTCATGCATGTATGTATATATATATTTAGATATGGATATAAAAATATATATTTATATATATGTATGTATATGTGTGTATGGATGTATGTATGTATATGTATATATATTTAGATATGGATATAAATATATGTAATATAATACATATATGTATATATATATGTGTGTGGGTATATCTATACACACACAAACACACACATACAAATACCTATTCTTTTCCCCTTTACCTTGTACTAGTTTCTGTCAATGGACTGCAGCCTTGAAGAGATTAGACAAAAATATCGACCCCCACAACTTATTTATTGTTTTAAGCTTACTCGTTCTGTTGGTCTCTTTTGTCAATCTGCTAAATTACAACACACAAACAACCAGCACCAGTTGTCAAGCATTGATTGGCGCTAAACACTAACATGAAACTCACATGCACACACACACACATCTATAAAGGATTGTCGTCTACTGGCGCCAGTGCAGCATGAGATGCACATGTACCAGAGCTGCATGTACGCACCCATGTCAGGGGCATGTCAAATGCTTCCAGTACACTCTGTAAAGTGGTCGACCTTAGGAAAGGCATACATCTGTAGAAGCCATGCCGCAATGGACAACTGGAGTCTGGACAGCTCCTCGGCTGGCTGGCTCTTGTTAAACCATCCAACCCATGCTAGCATGGAAAGAAGATGTTAAACGACACTGACAATGATGATGATGATATATATATATATATATATATCATCTTTTAACGTCCATTCTCCATGCTAGCATGGGTTGGACCGTTCGACCGGGGATCTGGGAAGCCAGAAGGCTGCACCAGGCTCCGGTCTTATCTGGCAATGTTTCTACAGCTGGATGCCCTTCCTAACGCCAACCACTCCGTGAGTGTAGTTATATATATATATATATAGATGGGAACTGAAAGTAGTCTGTTATACATATGTGTGTGTGTATGTGTGTGTATGAATGCGTGTTCTTATCTGTGTGTGTGTGTTTTTGTGTCTGTGTTAGTCTTCCCATAACTGCTTGACAACTGATGTTGGTGTGATTATGTCCCCATAACTTAGCAGACACCAATAGAATAAGTACTAGGCTTCGAAAATATGTCTTGGTGTCTATTTGTTTGACCAAGACCCCTTCAAGGTGTTGCTCCATCATGGCCACAGCCAAATGACTGAAACAAGTAAAAGATAAAAGATAAAGATATATTTATTGTGGGAAGACTGTCAAGGGCTACCAGAAGGAATCTTGAGGGCTGCGGTTGAGAAATGCTGATCTAGGGGCTCTAGGATGATAAACCCCTTCACCCTAATTCCAACTGCTAGGGCATTACTCAAAGAAACTGATTCATAAGTCATAAAGTAAGGGTCCCCTCTATGTTTAGCCCCTTGTGGGCAGTAAAGAAATAAGAAACTGAAAGAAGCTTGTTGCTTCTTTGTGTGTGTGTGGAAGGTGTTTGCGAGCTGGCAGAAACATTAGCACACCGGGCGATATGCTTAGCGGTATTTCGTCTGCTGCTACGTTGTGAGTTCAAATTCCGCTGAAGTCGACTTTGCCTTTCATCCTAACGAGGTCGATAAAATAAGTACCAGTTATGCACTGGGGTTGATGTAATTGACTTAATACTTATGTCTGTCCTTGTTTGTCCCCTCTATGTTTAGCTCCTTGTGGGCAATAAAGAAATAGGTTAGGCTGTTGAATTTATGATCACTAGATCATGGGTTCAATTGCCAGACTGGGTGGTGCTTTCTGTTCTTGTACAAAACACTTTATTTCACATTGCTCTTGATCAGGGACACTGTTGGCCTGCTCACCTAGCCAGTGGGCTAAAACATTTGCAAAGTGCATTGGTGTCCAGTGATGTGTGACAACATCTGATAGTCTGGTTGGACATGTGATCATGTGATGTGTGTGTATGTATGTGCATGAGTGTATGTATACATCTATGTGTTTGTTTGTTTGTCCTACACCATGCTTGACAACTGGTATTGGTTTTCACAAGATAGTAGTAACACTTCTTAAATAGAAGTTTTATCAATAAACACAGAGTTGGTCCACATTTGGCCCAAATCACAGGCTTGAGAAATTTATTTGTACAGGTTACTCTTTTACTCTTTCACTTGTTTCAGTCATTTGACTGCGGCCATGCTAGAGCACCACCTTTAGTCGAGCAAATTGACCCCAGGACTTATTCTTTGTAAGCCTAGTACTTATTCTATCAGTCTCTATAAGTTACGGGGACGTAAACACACCAGCATTGGTTGTCAAGTGATGTTGAGGGGACAAACACAGGTGCAGAAGTGGCTGTGTGGTAAGTAGCTTGCTAACCAACCACATGGTTCCGGGTTCAGTCTCACTGCGTGGCACCTTGGGCAAGTGTCTTCTACGATAGCCTCGAGCCGACCAAAGCCTTGTGAGTGGATTTGGTAGACGGAAACTGAAAGAATCCCGTCGTATATATGTATATATATATATATGTGTGAGTGTATGTTTGTGTGTCAGTGTTTGTCCCCCTAGCATTGCTTGACAACCGATGCTGGTATGTTTACATCCCCGTCACTTAGCGGTTTAGCAAAAGAGACCGATAGAATAAGTACTAGGCTTATAAAGAATAAGTCCTGGGGTCGATTTGCTCAACTAAAGGCGGTGCTCCAGCATGGCCACAGTCAAATGACTGAAACAAGTAAGTAAAAGTACACATATATACATATACATATATACGACGGGCTTCTTTCAGTTTCCGTCTACGAAATCCACTCACAAACCTTTGATCGGCTCGAGGCTATAGTAGAAGACACTTACCCAAGGTGCCATGCAGTGGGACTGAACCGGAACCATGTGGTTGGTAAGCAAGCTGCTTACCACACAGCCACTCCTGCGCCTTAAAATGTAAAGACAGACAAAATACCGCTAAGTATTTCTCCCAGCATACTAACGTTTCTGCCAGCTTGCCGTTCAGGTTCTGAACAATTGTTAGAGAAAGTTTGAGCCATTCTTCAGGTAAAACCTGCTTTAGCTCTTTCAGCTATGATGATGAAAGGAAGCTGCCCTGTGCTGCTCCAAAATGTATCACAAATATTCAATTATACTGAGATCTGGTGATTGTGGAGGCAAAACCAAGTGGCCTGCTTCCCCTTTCTGTTCTTTGAACCTATTTTGAATAACTTTAACGATGGGAATTGGTATATTATTATCCTGGAAGATCATGCTACCATCAACGAGCAATGTTTGTATATGTAGGGTGGGCATGAGCCATTAAAATACTCAGATAATCTTTGGTGTTAAAACTCTGCCATGTGGAACCAAGAAAATTCTATGATTTGGTTGTTCATATCATCACAGAGCCACCTTTATGCTTCATAGTAAGAACCAAATTGTCAGGGTCTCTACCTTCTCTTCTCTATCATGGTTGGGGCCATGAACAAAGCTACCATTTTCACTGTAAAATGTTAGGTATTAAGAAATGCTTCCAGCTGTAAAAACTCTACCAAAACAGAGACACTGGAATAAAATTTGTTCCTCCCACCTGCTGAATCCTGGTTAACCATCCAATCTATGCCAGCATGGAAAACAGATTTGAAATAATGATGAGGATATATATGTATACATACATACTTATACACACATCATCATCATCATTTAACATCTATGTTTCATATTGGCATGGGTTGTAGAGTTTGACGAGCCAATGAGTTTAAGGACTGATGAGGCTCCAATATTCGTTTTGGCATGATTTCTATGGCTGGATGCCCTTCATAATGACAATCACTTTACAGCATCTACTGGGTGCATTTTTTTTTATGCCATCAGTACTAGTGAGGTCGCTATGCAGCTCAGAAGACTCCAAACCCAGGGATGGGTATGCTTTATGCTAGGAAATGTACATTAAAGTATGAGAGACGAGGGAGAGCAGAGGATATTTCTCCTCATCCAAATTCAGGCAAGGGTGTGCATTGGGTACAATTTTTGCAGACCCACACCCCTTAGCTGTAGCAACCATAGAAAGTTTTACATGTTTAGCAAGATGAAGGGTCTTCTTAACTCTCTACTCAACAGAGTGTATTGAGTGAATTTTATGATAGGACCAGCAGGGGAGTGGATAAAAGACCTTTCTCCTGTAGGCACAAGGCCTGAAATTTGGGGGAGGGTATTAGTTGATTATATTGACCCCAGTGTTTCACTAGTACTTAATTTATCGACTCCGAAAGGATAAAAGCCAAAGTCGACCTCGGCAGAATTTGGAAGGGATAAGAGTGAGAGAAGAAAGGATAACAAGAGGTGAATGAATGTTATGAGATAATGATTGGCGATGACACCAAATGATAGCCTGTGGGGAGTATAAGTTGAGTGTAAGAAGTAAAAGCAGGACTGATATGGTTCCAGGCTGTGTGGTAAGTAGCTTGCTTACCAACCACATGGTCCTGGGTTCAGTCCCACTCCACAGCACCTTGGGTAAGCGTCTTCTACTATAGCCTCGTGAATGGATTTGGTAGACGGAAACTGGAAGAAGCCCGTTGTGTATGTGTATATATAAATATATATATATATATATACACACACACACACATATATATATATGTATATGTGTGTGTGTATATGTTTGAGTGTCTGTGTTTTTCTCCCCCAACATCGCTTGACAACCAATGCTGGTGTGTTTACATCCCCGTAACTTAGCGCTTCGGCGAAAGAGATCGATAGAGTAAGTACTAGGTTTACAAAGAATAAGCTCTGGGGTTGATTTGTTCGACTAAATGTGGTGATCCAGCATGGTCACAGTCAAATGAGTGAAATAAGTAAAAGAGAATGAAGAGTATAGATATATATATGAAAGAAGGTTTGAAAATGCAGTTTTAAAAGATTGTAAATCTTTTTCTAAAAAAGTGAAACCGGTCAAGTGAATAAAAACTCTTTTAAAATTGCCTTTTCAAACCTTCTTTCATATATATTTCCACTCGTGCGGTACCTTACAACTTCACTTTGTTTTACATATATATATATATTATATATATATATATATATATTATATATATATATATATATATATATATATATATATGTATATGTATGTATTTATATATGTATGTATATATATATGTATATATATGTATATATATATATTTACACGTGTGTGTGTGTGTATGTATGTATGTGAGTGCCTGTGTAAACACACACACGTATATGTGTGTATAAAGACCAGCATAGCAGCGATACTCAATGTTGCGAAAGCGAAAACTTCAGAATTCATCTCTGATATTCCAATATGCAACAAGCATTTAAGTGAATTTCGCTAAATGAGCAGAGCCCAGAATATTTAGTTTACAACAAAGGTTAATTGTTTGAGAATGTGTCACGTTAAAATAATTCGCAACAACCAGCAACATAGGTACATTTTTGAGACATTACGAAATCCATGTCACGTTACTTCAAACATGTACGCGCGAATCCTCAGAAAAACCCGTTTTGTCTTTAATGAGGTAATATACGAATAAATGTTCCACGTCAAAAGGTATGACGAAATATGAACCACAAGAAACAGGTGTGGCTTGAGAAGGTGCTAGAAATAGTAACGTCAAAGCTAAACGCTTGCAGTATTTATTTTGAAATAACACCTGTGTGAATTCGCTATTGTTCTGACAAAGGTTTTCTTTCCTATCTCCTGTTTTTTTTCTTCTGCTACTGTTTCTGGTCGTGATATAATAATAAAATACCAGAAAAATAAAAAAAAAGATTTCATCTCAAAGCTGGTAGGTGCTAATTAAAACAACAATCAGGAATCGATTTTAAGAATATTCTTCAGTGGCTGTGAAGAAACTTTCATGGCTTTGTCATATTATGGTTATATAACCGATATTCCGTCTTTTATTTACGTCTTCTCTTTGGGTGTTTTGTCTTGCAATAAGGAATCCTTCTGATTTCATGATTAGATGTTAAAATATTATTATTGTTATTTCTTAAGTCATCTGTGCGACATGCCATGTGACCAAAACTGACCAATGGCCATCGCCTCTCAAGCGCACACCCCGAGAAATCTGACTTCATAACAACTACTTTAAAACTACTACTACTGTGTGTGTATGTATGTGTATACATGTATATGTATATGTATGCATGTAGTTATATATATGCGCGTGTGCATAGATTATACACACACACACATATGTGTGTATATGTAATAGTTGACATCATTTGTTTACGTATTTCTGTGGGAAAAATAAAACCCCTCTTTTTTTTCTTCATATATTAAAATATTGCGAATGTTGTCCTATATTAATGTTTACTGTTTTCTGGCAATACACACACATATATTCATTCATTCATATATATGTACATATCTATATATATGTGTTTGTGTATGTATGTATGTGTACGTACGTGTTGACGCGAGTTGTTTACGTTAGAAATTCTTTAAAAATAAATCACCCATCTTATTAAATTTTGCGATTGTTGCCCTAAATAATTGTTCATAGATTTCATCTCCCACACTCGCATATATATACATATATATACATATATATATATATACATATATATATATATATATATATATATATATATATATATATATATATATATATATATATATATCATGAGCTAGACTTTTGAATTCTGTTATTCTGTGTTCTGGAGAGAAATATATATACATTATATCTAATCTAATACTTTGTGATTATCTTCATTTACAAATATGTATATCACCTTTCTGCCTTCTCTTTTAATCTGCTACCAAACCAATTAGTTAACCATTACCTCTATTGTCCATCTACCCATTTCTTACACACACACACACACACACACATACACATACACATATTTATATGTATGTATCTAACGGATTGTGTCGAATCAAGGGGTATTCACTGCTGGCAGGAATCAATTCAATGAACATATATATATATATATATATATATATATATATGTGTGTGTGTGTGTGTATTTTTCTTCTTCCTCAGATGAAGGGTATTGCGTGAAACCTCGTTAAATTTTTTTTTCTTATGATACATAAACAAACTCCATTATATATATATATATATATATATATTTGTCGCCTCGATTGGAAACTATATACACGTATTCTCATGTTTGTTTATCTATCTCGTTACCTGTCTTGTCAGTCCATTATTTCGACTTGTTTGTCGGTGAATGTGAAGGAATGGACAAGTACCTGTTGCAGTAACCCATTGAAAAACAAAAAAAACACACCAAGGTTGTTGACTGCTATTAGCTTGCAGCGCGCACTTGCTTTTACCCCTCGCTGCGTCTTCCTCCTTCTCTCCTCTCTCCGCAACTCTCTCTCGCTCGCTCTCTCTCTCCCCTTCCTCTTACTCCCTCACTAGATCTACACGGTCAATTCGAAGTACATAAACAGTTTCCACTGCCACTACTACTACTACTATTACTGCTATTACTGCTACACATTAGGCTCTCTCAGCTCTGTTGCAGCAGCTGGTGTTAGAAGCATATACGTACACACATACATATACATATATATATATATATATATATATAAATATCTGTGAAACCACTACTGCTACCACCACCACCACCACCAGCTTTGCTGTGGTTTTGGTTGTTCAGATTCGTCTCCACAGACAAGAGCCAGCATCATGGATACCTTCAGTGGTGACAGTTCTTTCCGCGAAATGCAAGATTCTGGAATAGATGACATATGGGAGATTCTTCAGGATGATTTTTATGAATTAAAAAGTAAAGTTGTTGTCGGAAGGTAAGACTGTTTGTTATTTTTCTTTTATTTCTCTCATTCATTTCTCAATACGAAGAACCTATTTTCTTTTATCTCCCACACTACATATTTAATGTATGAATAAGATATATATATATATATATATATATATATATATATATATATATATATATATGTGTGTGTGTGTGTATATATATACAAATAATGTGTGCATATATGAGTGATTATATATATATATATGTGTGTGTGTGTATATATATACAAATAATGTGTGTATATATGAGTGATTATATATATATATGCGTGATTATATGTATGAGTATATATATATATGATTATATATATTTTATGTATACATGATGTGTATATATATATATATGAATGAATATACATGTATATATAAGTATATATGTATATAATATCTTTCATATATATGTGTGTATTTATGAGTGAATATATATATTTATATATATATATAATGTGTATATATATATGAGTGAATGTATATGTTATATCTATATGGACAACTGACTGATTTATATGTATTTGTATATATATATTATGCGATTACATTGTATGTATGTATATATATATATATTATAGATATGTATATATTATATATATATGTACATAGGTGTGAGCTGACTCTCACATAAGCAAATTAGTCCTTACTAAAACATTATGATCTTTCTATGAATCAGTTGGTCTAATAAAACGGTTAATTTATTTTGGTAGCCTTCACCTTCTTAGTGATTCCGTAGTCAAACAGAATCATCTGTAAGGATGATCGAAAAATTTATTTGTTTTAATAGAACGCAATAAAGGATCGTTGGAATTGATACTACAAAGATCGAGCGAATAGTGTCATCGATTTAGTTTGGTACGGAATTCTCTACAAATGATTATAGCGGTGGCGGAGCGGAGCGAAAGAGCTTTTTATTGTTAGTTATCCATTCCGTCACACTTATTGTTTACGATGATCAGTTTCACTCGTAAATTATATTTAGAAAAAAAAAAAAAACCCTAAAATACATCAGAAGCAAGCCAAGTGTCGGAATTTATTTGAAATAATAACGATAATTCCTTTAAAAAAAATCATTCGATAATTCCTCTAACCATCTGTTTTCCCTCTATTGTTTAAACCTCGATATTGGAAAATCATTCCTATGTTCTTCATATATTCCGACGTATACCAGCAAATCCTAGTTTCTCCCCAATTTATGAATACATATATAACTATATCTGATGTTGTTTTTCAATATTTATTTCTCATATGTAATATATGTGTTTTTCTTTTCCATTCTAGTCCGTATTATTATTATATTACATACTGCCTATCAATAATATATTATTTCCAACCAGCAGGTATTACGTCACTTCCCCGCTACAAAACTGCTGTCTCTTTTCGCACTGACATTTCCCATTCTTAACACCACACAGATTTCAGTAATGATAAATAATAACGACCACGATTATTATTATTATTATTATTATTATAGTTGTTTATTATTTTTATTCGATATTCTCTTATTCTTTTACACTTTTTTTTAGTCATTTGACTGCGGCCATGCTGGAGCACCGCCTTAATTATGTTTTTCACTTGGGTTGTCAAGGTGTAAATCATTGCTTATACTCGTGTGTGTTTGTGAGTGTGTGTAGGCGTATGTGTGTGTATATACTCATATATATATAAGTAAAACAAAGGATAATTCATTCATCCATTTATATATATATATATATATATATATATATATATATATATAGTGTAAGTGTATTCTTCACATAAACAAGTTCGATGGCTTTGATATACTCCGTTAATTTTATGTATTTCTCCCTTCTCCCTTTTCTTTCTCTCTCTCTCTCCCATATATATATATATATAATATATATATAATAATCTTGACGGAGATCTCCGCCTATATCTTGAATCTAAACATCTATGTTGCCCTGATAAATCTGAAATAGAGAATAAAATGCTTCTCCTCCTCATTCCTCCAACACTCTCCAGATATTGTCTTTCATTCTTCCAGTCAACTGCTAAGCCTTTCACACCCACTGAATTATTACCGATTCCAAAATTTCTCCACCCTCAGAAAAAAAAAATTCCTTCTGTCATTCAATTATTTTCTTTCAGATTTTTACCGTCTTACCCTAATCACCAAAGCAACAATCTCTATCAAAACAAGCAATCTTCCCACTTTCTAATAAACCTCTTTATTTATCCCCATTTAAAAAATGGATTGGTTTAAATTAAGAATTAGTAATTGATAATCGTGTGCCACCAGAACTACCAATGTACATTGCACGAGCAGCAGTGAGTTTATTAAACTACTAGAATATGTGAATGACGTTATGGAAGGTTTTACGGGCACACATACACATTCATGTGAATCTGGCTGCAAATTATAGGAAACAAATCGATTGGTTATCGATACGATTGTGTTGAAGGTGGAAAATACTGCTTTATTAAATCGAATCTCTTCGTCTCATTCTATTGTTATCCATGTAACATATTTAACCTCTTACTCTAGCAATTAACGAACAATTACCATTTTTATATATTATATAGCCGTTTCCGCCCCTGCTTTCGTTAGTGCTTGGCACAGGAAGTTGGATGGTCATTGCTATGACATTTCCACTGTAGTTACCAAGTGTACGTGTGTGTGTACACGTATGTGTGTGTGTGTGAAAGAGGGAGAAAGAGATAGTATGAGCGTGTGTGTGAAAAGATAGAAAGAACGTGTGAGAGATTGTCTTGGAGATTAATTCAGAATCACTGATTTGTCTTAGCAACCGAAGATTTGCTTAAATAAATCCTGGCTATGTATTATCCTTAGTGAAGCGGTGATCCGGTAGAATAGTTAGAGCGTCGGAAAAATGCTTTGTGGTATTTATTCCGAATCCTTATACTCTGATTTCAAATTCCGCTGAGGTCAACTTTTCCTTTTATCTTTTCAGAGTCGATAAAACAAGACATATTAGGTTCGAGTCTCACGCGTTCTTATTATCCATTTTTTTTTCCCATCGGAGATTTATGTACCCTAATATTAGACTATTTTCTATTGTCTATTTACGGTGAAAGCATAATTATATTCACAAAAGTAGATTCAAGAAGTACCAGTCGAGTGCTGGGGTTGATGTTATCGCCTTTCCTCTTTTCTAAAATTGCCGGCCTTTACCGAAATGTTAAAGAATTATTATCAATATTACTAGAGTGTTACAAGTCGTATGAGATAATAATTATGATTTAACTCTTTTGAAATTATTTGTTTCTAATTTTCAAAATAAGAACATTTATATCATACTGTCATCTTCTCCCTCTCCTCTTCCTCTGTCTCTGTGATTCTTTCCTGCACGCTATGTTCCTTTACTCATTGCTTGCCATTAAGCCTAGTATGTGCAGATATGCTGCTCCTTTTAACATTTACCATACTGTCATCTACTCCCACTCCTCTTCTTCTGTCTCTGTGATTCTTTCCCTCGCACTATGTTCCTTTACTCATTGCCTGCCATTAAGCCTAGTATGTACAGTTATGCTGCTCCTTTTAACATTTACCATACTGTTATCTACTCCCTCTCCTCTTCCTCTGTCTCTGTGATTCTTTCCCTCGCACTCTGTTCCTTTACTCATTGCCTGCCATTAAGCCTAGTATGTGCAGTTATTTCTGCTCCTTTTAACATTTACCATACTGTCATCTACATCCTCTCCTCTTCCTCTGTCTCTGTGATTCTTTCCTTCGCACTATGTTCCTTTACTCATTGCCTGCCATTAAGCCTAGTATGTGCGGTTATGCTGCTCCTTTTAACATTTACCATACTGTCATCTACTCCCTCTTCCTCTGTCTCTGTGATTCTTTCCCTTGCACTCTGTTCCTTTACTCATTGCCTGCCAATAAGCCTAGTATGTGCAGTTATTTCTGCTCCTTTTAACATTTACCATACTGTCATCTACTCCCTCTCCTCTTCCTCTGTCTCTGTGATGCTTTCCCTCGCACAATGTTCCTTCACTCATTGCCTGCCATGAAGCCTAGTATGTGCAGTTATGCTGGTCCTTTTAAAATTCTCTGAATGCTGCTATTTAACACCAGGTCAGCTTTCATTAAAAAACAAACCCTTCATCAAAGGTGTTCCTGTTATGTTCTTAACCTTCACCTTACTGCTGAGTTTCTAGCATTTGAGATCTCTGAGTTCAGTTGTTTTACATTTTTGAATCATTAGACAAAAGATTACCCACATTATCTAATTTATCTTTGCCATATTTATAATGGCAGGGTGTACTTTAGAGGTAACTTGACTATTATTTCTAGAAGCTCAAACAATTGCATAGAAGACCCTCCCATTCCTTGTCAATGCCATTGTCTCTCCTTTAGTATTTCTTATTCAACTACTTAAGGCGGCGAGCTGGCAGAATCGTTAGCACGCCGAGCAAAATGCTTAGCAGCATTTCGTCTGCCGCTACGTTCTGAGTTCAAATTCCGCCGAGGTCGACTTTGCCCTTCATCCTCTCAGGGTCGATTAAATAAGTACCAGTTACGCACTGGGGTCGATATAATCAACTTAATCCATTTGTCTGTCCTTGTTTGTCCCCTCTGTGCTTAGCTCCTTGTTGGTAGTAAAGAAATAGGTATTTCTTATTCAACCACTTGACTTTGTAATAGCACATCATCATATCTTTATCATTCTCATCTAATGTCCACTTTACGATGCTTGCA
>NC_043000.1:117561064-117611064 GCF_006345805.1 Octopus sinensis
TCTGCCTCATCAAATTCTGTCTGACCCATGTCGTCATCATCATCATTTAACATCCACTTTCCATGCTAGCATGGGTTGGACGATATTGACTGAGGGCTGGTGAACCCGATGGCTGCACCAGGCTCCAATCTTGATTTGGCAGAGTTTCTACAGCTGGATGCCCTTCCTAACGCCAACCACTCCGAGAGTGTAGAGATGGAAAAGTAGATATTAAAATGATGGTGATTCAAGGCTGAATAAATGGAAAGAATATCAATCCAATAAACGATTTAACATTATCTTTTACTTGCTTCAATCATGCTGTGATACTGCCTGGTGGAATTTTTAGTTGAATGAATTGATACCACTGCTTATTCATCTTGAAGTCTGGTACTTATTTTATTGGCCAGTGGCGAGCTGGCAGAACCGTTAGTACGCCGGGCGAAATGCGTAGCCGTATTTTGTCTGCCGTTACCTTCTGAGTTCAAATTCCGCCGAGGTCGAGTTTGCCTTTCATCCTTTTGGGGTCGATAAATAAAGTACCAGTTATGCACTGGGGACGATGTAATCGACTTAATCTGTTTGTCCTTGTTTGTCCCCTCTATGTTTAGCCCCTTGTGGGTAGTAAAGAGATATATATATTGGTCTCTTTTGCTGAACTGCTAACTTATGGGGATGTAAACACACCAACACCAGTTGTCAAGCAGCGTGAGGAACAAACACAAGATACACATTCACACGCACACACACATGACGTATTTCTTTCCATTTCTGTCTACCAAATCCACTCACAAGGTTTTGGTTACCCTGAGGCTATAGTATAAGGGACCTGCATATGATGCCATGCAGTGGAACCATGTGGTTGGGAAGCAAGCTTCTTACCACACAGCCATGCCAGCACCTATAATATTGAATTTCTATTTTTTTCAAGTTGTTCAATAGAGTAGTCAAATCTCATTTAACACATTTCTTGATTTTAAAATTTAGACTACCGCTTGTAATAAGATTGCAATCTTAGGTCAGCATTTCTCATAATAATTATCGTAGATTGTAGATTTGTCATACATAAATACCGATTAAATTTTCCAGTTTATTGACATAGCATATATTTCGTGTAAGAAAAGTTTATACAAATATTTTGAAATTGTAGCTTTCTCAGAAGCATTTTATTGATCTGTTTGGGCAAAGCTGACTAATGATGACGACTGCTGGTTATATTTATTGATATACTCAGGATGACAGACAAACTTGGCCTCACTAAGATTTGAACTTGCTAGAATCCAACAGAACTTAGTAAAATCGAAGCATCTAATCATAATCGAGTAAGCTCTAGTTAATGTATATTGGGGTAGTTGGCTTGCAATCAAAAAATTATGGGTTCAGTTTCTTGATGGAGCTGTTTACTGTGTCCTTGAACAAGGCACTTCACTTCAAATTGCTTCAGTCAATTCAGCTGAAATAAATACCAGACAGGTGCTTATGCAACACTTTCTCTTTCTTCACCTGTCATATCCTAGATAGGTTTATTCGATCGAATGTATGAAGGCCAAGTGGGTGTCAGTGTCTGCTGCTCTCTACTACTCAGCTACCTATAGCAATTTAATGAAAGCATGGTACAAATTGTGAAGGTGCATAGTCTAGTGGTTAAGGTGTTGTTCTCATGATTGCTGGATTGTGGGTTCAATTCCCGGCTGGAGTGGCACATTGTGTTCCTTGAACAAAACACTTCATTTAACAGTGCTCCTGTTCACTCAATTGTAAATAGATGACCTCGTGATGGACTAGCTTTCCTGCTCGCCTTGCCAGTGGAGTGGCATCATTCAAGAGCTAAAACGATACAAAGCACATTTTGACTAGCGATGTATAACAACATCTTATAGTTCAGTCAATCATGTGATCATATCATCATCAATCGTCGTCAGCATCTGCTTTCTATGCTGGCATGGGTTGGACAGTTTGACTGCAGACTGGCAAGCCAGAAGGCTGTATCAAGCTCAATCTGATCTAGCAAAGTTTCTACAGTTGGATGCCCTTCCTAACATCAGCCACTCCAAGAGTGTAATGGGTGCTTTTATGTGCCATTGGCATGAGAACCAGTCAGGCGGTTCTGGCAATGACTACACTCAAAAGGTGTTTTTTATGTGCTACCTGCATGGGAGCCAGTCTGGTGGCATTGGTAACGACCATGCTCAAATGTTGTTTTTCACGTGCCACTGCCTGTAGGGCGACACTGGCAACAATCGTGCTCAAATGGTGCTTTATACATACCACTGGCATGGGAGCCAATCTGTGGTGTGTGTGTGTGTGCAAGTGCATGCATGCAAGTACACACACACACACATACACACCCATCCACATACACACACATGTATATATACTTTGAAGCACATGTATAGATGTATATATACATGTCTGTGTGTGTGCACGTGCGCAGACATGGTTGTGTGGTTAAGAAGTTTGCTTTCCAGCCACATAGTTCCAGGTTCAGTCCCACTGCATGGCATTTTGGGAAAATGTCTCCTACTATAGCCTTGGGCTGGACAAAGTCTTGTAACTGTGTTTGGTAGATGGAAACCAAAAGAAACCCATTGTATGTGCGTTGGGGTGGGAATTGGTAGGTGTATGTCCCATTGTCTTGACATTGTGCCATAGTGTAAATGAGTCAACTGACCCACAACCTTATGATTCAGAGCCTGGGTGTCCAGCTATTACACCATGTACATGCTTCATCTATATTTGCTACTCAAGTACCAATTCATACAAGGAATATAGAAATGATTGAAAACGGCTTGTTTATGTAACTGAAACTATTACTGAGCATATCACTGAATGTAGGCTACGTTTTAGCTAAATATAGATTCCTGTGTGGTGAAAGGCCAGCTCAAACTTGACAGGACATTCTCAACAGTACAAGCTAACCATTGGCTCCAGCTCTTCTCTTTTATATTTTGTTTCAGTCTTTAGATTGTGGCCATGCTGGGGCATGACATTGGAGAGATAAGTTGGACATATCAACACCAGTACTTATGTTTAAATCATGTACTTGTTCTATCAGTGTTTTTGCTGGACTGCTAAGTTTTTGGGACATAAACAAACCGATCCTAGTTATCAAGCAGGAGTGACTGACGGTCACAAACATTCACACACACATCCAAGCTGTGTCCTCTTGGAGCCTATCTGCTTAATCCAGTATGTAGTTGTTATATTTATGTGAGATATACATTAGCATTGAAAATTCTGGAAATATAATCTGCAGAGTTATTAAATATGGAAACAGGAAGTTGGAAAACATATTTTGGTATTATTTATTTGCCATTACGCATTATACATTATTTCATTCTCTGTCTGAAGAATTTTTAACTGAAAATTTCTCATGTTTATCCTGCATATACAATTTCATAATTCCTGTTAACAAATGAAACATGTGTAATGGTGAATAAACAATATCAAACAATTTTTCCAACTTCCTGTTTTGATATATATATACATATACATACATAGGCACATGTACATATACACACACACATATATACGGATATACACACACACACATATATATATATGTGTGTGTCTTAAAAGCATTCTGGTTATGCTTGTAATGCTTCCTACCCTGTCAAGCGTTCCTCACATTTCATTTCCCTAACAACCCAACCTGCCATCACTCCTCTGTCTATGGCACTATCTGGCTGCTGTAATCACTTGAAGGCAATATCAGCAAATATTACTCCCTTCCCCACCAACACTCTTTCACCAATTACCTCCTCTCTGTCCTTTCAGTTATCGCTCTTCTCTATCATATTCCATTCTATTCCATTTATCTGCTTTCCTTCTTCACATCTATGTCATCACACCTCCAATCACTACACCCATCCTTATCTATCCCTACATCTCCCTCCTCACTTTTCCTACACCTTGCACACCATCCTTTTAATCTATCCTTCCTGAGCTGCTTCTGTCTTTCACTTTACTGCCACCCCCTTTAATAAAGATATTTTCCTCCTCTATCTGTACCTCCTCTACCATCATCTCCAACCCTCTACTACTCTTTCCTCACATGCTTATAATAGTACCAACACTCCTCTCTCCTGACCCACTGTCTGTATCCTTTCCTGTACTCACCTTGCACTAACTTGATAGTTGGTTCTGGCTCTCCATCACTATCATCTTCATTTCTTTTCCTAAATAATGTAGCTTGCTTACGAACCACATGTTTCCAGGTTCAGTCCGAATGCGTGGCACCTTGGGCAAGTGTCTTCTGCTATAGCCTCGTGCCGACCAAAGCCTTGAGTGGATTTTGTAGACAGAAACTGAGAGAAACCCGCTGTATATATATATATATATATATATATATATATATATATATATATATATATGTGTGTGTGTGTGTGTCTGTTTGTCACCCCACAATTGCTTGACAACCGATGTTGGTGTGTTTACATCCCCGTAACTTAGCAGTTTGGCAAAAGATACCGATAGAATAAGTACTAGGCTTACAAAGAATAAGTCCTGGGGTTGATTTGTTCGACTAAAGGCGGTGCTCCAGCATGGCCGCAGTCAAATGACTGAAACAAGTAAAGGAGTAATGTGTGGTAGCTATGTATCCTCAAGCTTTTACGTTTTCCATATTCTCTTCTTCTGTCTTGTAAGTTACTCAGCATAATTATTGGTGCCGATAACATGCATCCATGGTCATTTGTGACCAATAGAGTCAAGTTAATGTATGTATGTGCGTATACATACATGTATATATATATACATATATGTATCATCATCATCATCATCGTTTAACATCCGTTTTCAGTGCTAGCACGGGTTGGACGGTTCGACTGGGGTCTGGGAAGCCAGGGGCTGCACCAGGCTCCAGTCTGATCTGGCAGTGTTTCTACAGCTGGATGCCCTTCCTAACGCCAACCACTCCACAAGTGTAGTGGGTGCTTTTTACATGGCACAGGTGCCAGGGGAGTCTGGCATCGGCACGTATGTAATATATGTGTGTATATGTATATATATATATTAGTAATGTATATGTATATGTGTGTGTGCATATGTATGTGTATACATATATATGTGTGTATGTGTATATATGTGTATGTATATATATATATATGGATAATTTGACATTAAGTTATGTATTTATATGGCCCTAGATACTCGGTCATGACCAAACAACTTAGAGAGAAGACATCATCAAAATGTTATTTTGGTGACTTTGTCTTTATTTTCAAAATGTGCAACAAAAACACCATGACACCAGATGCATATGTGTATGCACACATACACAGTTTACAAACTCCGCCCATGGCTAACACCAATCCATGGGAAATAATTCCGTCTTTACTTCTGGAAAAATATCTTAAGTTTGGTATATAATTAGTTCCATTTCAGTTTACTGACTTTCAACCAGCTACAGTCTATATACACTTCAAGTACAAAGCAAGCTGTGTCTGAGAGTCATCAGTATGACCGATTGCAACATATACATACATATATACATATGTATGTAAGTATGTGTGTGTATATATACATATGTTAGTATACCTATATATAAATATGTATGTATATATATAAATATATGTATATCTGTGTGTATGTAGAAATATGTATATATGTATGTATATATGTGTACATGTGCTTTTTTTTATGTGTATGTACATATGCACATATGTGTATATATATGTGTATGTATATGTGCATGTATATATGTATATCCATCCATCTAAATGGCTGTGTGGTAAGCAGCTTGTTTACCAACCACATGGTTCCGGGTTCAGTCCCACTGCGTGGCACCTTGGGCAAGTGTCTTCTACTATACCCTCGGGCCGACCAAAGCCTTGTGAGTGGATTTGGTTGACGGAAACTGAAAGAAGCCCGTCGTGTATATATATATATATATATATATATATTATATATATATATATGTATATATACGTGCGTGTGTTTGTCCCCCTAGCATTGCTTGACAACCGATGCTGGTGTGCTTATGTCCCTGTTACTTAGCGGTTCGGCAAAAGAGACCGATAGAATGAGTACTGGGCTTACAAAAGAATAAGTCCCGGGGTCAATTTGCTCGATTAAAAGCGGTGCTCCAGCATGGCCGCAGTCAAATGATTGAAACAAATAAAAGAGTATGTGTATATATATATATATATATATATAATATATATATATATATATGTTGACACAAGCATGGCTGTGTGGTAAGAAGCTTGCTTCCCAAACACATGGTACTTGGTTCAGTCCCACTGTGTGGCATCTTGGGCAAACCAAAACCTTGTGAGTAGTCTTGATAGACATAAACTGAAAGAAGCCCATCATATATGTTGTGTGTGTGTGTATATACACACAGATACACATAAATATATATGTGACTGCATGTGTGTGCAAAGTGTTGACAATCCATAGCTTTGCATGCCACCTTCTGAACAAAAATGTGACATGTTGTTTACATTCCATGTTGACATTATGACTTGTCTCTTTGTATTTCCATTTGCCAGCACAGTAAGAAATCTCTTACTTTACAAAGAAGCAATGGCTTATGGTGGAAATGGTATTCAGCCATAAAATACTGCCTCGGATATGTGTCTGTCAATCTCACTTAGGTATGGAAATCTGTAGACAGCAAACAAACCCATGAACATTCACTCATTTGCTTGGTTTGTGTTGGTTTGTTTACATCCCCATAATTTAACGGCTCCGCAAAAGAGAATTGTAGAATAGGTACCTATTTTTTTACTACCCACAAGGGGCTACACACTGAGTGGACAAACA
Organism: Octopus sinensis; assembly: GCF_006345805.1. Taxonomy (NCBI): domain Eukaryota; kingdom Metazoa; phylum Mollusca; class Cephalopoda; order Octopoda; family Octopodidae; genus Octopus; species Octopus sinensis. The sequence continues at coordinate 117,567,812 of NC_043000.1, forward strand.
AGGACAGACAAATGGATTAAGTTGATTATATCGACCCCAGTGCCTAACTGGTACTTATTTAATTGACCCCGAAAGGATGAAAGACAAAGTTGACCTCAGCGGAATTTGAACTCAGGACGTAACGGCAGACGAAATACGGCTACGCATTTCGCCTGGTGTGCTAACGTTTCTGCTAGCTCGCCGCCTTCATTATAGAATAAGTACCAGGCTTGGTAAAGGTATTGGGGTTTATTCATTTGACTGAAAATTCTTTACAACAGTGCTCCAGCATGGCTGGAATCTAATGACAGAAACAAATAAAAGATAAAAAATAAGTGATACTCCCTATATGGAAACGATCCTTTTTGCCCTCCTCTTTTTGAAGCATAAAATGTTTATGCATTTTATGGTTGCTCAATTACTATAGTGCAGTTTATATCACTAATTAACTTGTGCAACCCTCACTTAAATAAGTATCAAGTGCAAAATCTTGATAAACCATTATCAAACAACATGTTAGTCATAAACAGTCCTAATTGTTGCCGCTACAACTAAGCTGTTATATTGCGTTTGTTATTTTGTTTATCATCACCATTGTTCGACCTTGGTCGAGACAATGGAATTTACTATGTTACGCCAGACTTCATGGTCCATCATAGCATTACGGAGGTTCTGTTGCTGGATGCCTGTATCCCTGGAGATTACATCAGGGTAGGAGAGTGTGCGCCCTCTGGTATCGCGAACAGATGGCTTCCAGAGGAGAAGAGTAGAAATTACCTCGTTTTCAGCTCTACAACAATGTCCAGCAAACTGGACTCTTCTACCTTTCACAAGAGATGATACAGGTGGTAGTTTCCCATATGTTTGTACTTTGGTTGGATGATGCTTCCACGAGAGATTTTGAGCTCTCATAAGGAGGCGAGTGTAAATTCCATCCGACCGCCTCTCAAGCTTCTTTGATAACGTCCAGGTTTATTCTGTTGGTAGTACTTTGTATTTAATATGATCTTTGCGGGTTATGCTGGCCTGTGGATTAACAAATTGACTGAATTGCAGATTGACCCATATCATCATTGTATTCTCATCATTTGACTGTTTATTTTAACTTTATGCTTTGACACATTGTATTAAAAAAAAAACTGCATATTTTATTAGTATTTGCTGTACTGTTTGGACCAAGTTTTTTTCTATATTCTTCGATCTAATGTATACTGCAGTGTTTGACCAAGTTTTTCTTTGTTTGATCTAGTGTGGTGGTTCTCAACCTGGGGTCCATGGACCCCTGGTGGTCCGCAAAGGTAGTACTGAGAGGTCTGTGAACTAAATTCAAAATTTCACATTCATATATATATATCATCATTATCATCGTTTAATGTCCGCTTTCCATGCTAGTACAGCAGGGATCGCCACTACCCCCTGGCGGAGCCTCATGGAGCTTTAAGTGTTTTCGCTCAATAAACACTCACAACGCCCGGTCTGGGAATTGAAACCGCGATCCTACAACCATGAGTCCGCTGCCCTAACCACTGGGCCATTGTGCCTCCACACACACACACACACACACACACACACACATATATATGCGCACATATGTATTGCTTAGGCATTGTGAGGCTAATAACCTGTTGTAAAACTCAATATATTTATACTTCAGAGCAAATTGTTAGACAAGTATAGAACAGTAATGAGAAAATGAGATGACAAATGTATAAGCACTTATCTTATGAACTTCAGTGGCTTACAGCTGTTTCTGCTACATGATGCAGTAGACTCAGAGTTGAGTGCCCGAGTAACGCCTTATAGCTTCATTGGAGCCTCGAATATGAAGTGCAATTTATATATACATGGCATGTTGTATATCTATACTGCTATATACATACTGAGTTCAAAAGACACCCCCCACCTCTAAAACGAACAGAATATGTTGTAATCATCTATCTTCTCTTTTATATTCTTTTTATTATATTCAGTTTCATTGTGTTTATTTGTGTGTCTGTGTCTTTGTGTCTGTCTGTCTGTCTACGTATGTAGTGTGTACTGACAACAAGTCGTTATATTAAGATATATATATAAAAAAATTAAATAAGATATGAAAATAAATATCTCAGTAAAAAAAATAAAAAAGACAGCACCACCTCCACCTCTACCAAATAAAAACCATTAAGCAACAAACAAATTAGACACATTCAATGAAAAAGAAAAAAGAAAGATTTAAATGAATTTACCCCCACCTTTTCAATGGTCTCCCCATATGGAGGTTTGAAAATATCGAACTGTGGCGATGTGGGGGTAGGGGTTGAATGGATGTTTCATTTAAACTGATTCAACTGTTAAAAATTGGGGAAAATTTGCTCTGTTGCTATTATGTTGTTGTTGGTAGTGATATTTATTATTATTATTTATTATTATTATTATTATTATTATTATTATTACTATTACTATTATTATTATTTTTATTATTATTATTATTATTATCATCATTATTATTATTACTATTATTATTTTTATTATTATTATTATTATTATTATTCACATTTACTTGAATTGACTGCAAATTTTTTCAATAGGGGTGGGTCGCTATCTTTTATTGTGTCCACTTTTTTTTTTTTATCTTGTCATCTTATATACGTTATTGATTATTTATATAAATACACACACACGCACACACACATATACACACACATTGTTTGTACATTTTGTTATTGTAACTCTTAAATGAGTAAACTGAGCATTTAATCTTTTGTTCAATAAAAACCTGTAGCCACATTTCATCTCATTATCTTCTTTTTTTCTTCCTATCCTCCCTTATTTTTCTCTCTCTTTATTTCTTTTTTCCTTCCTTTATCATCATCATCATTATTATTATTAGTATTATTTTTATTATTATTATTTTTTTATTATCATTATTATTATTACTATTATTATTATTATTATTTTATTATTACCATTATTATCATTATTATTATCATCATCATCATCATTATTATTATTATTTTTATTATTTTTATTATCAGTATTTTTATTATTTTTATTATTAGTATTATTATTATTTTTATTATTATTATCATTATTATTGCAGGCCTATCCTCCTACTACTTTTCCCTTTATTTGTTTTTACATTGAAATTTTTTAGTTACCTAATGTATTTTGTCTGTTAATATGGTCATGTGATGTACTGTTTGTTTGTCAGGGAAATATATATATATATATATATATATAAAGAGAGAGAAAGAGTGAGAGAGATAAAGGAATAGATAGGCAGAAAGAAAGTGAGAGGGAAGCCAGCGTGGGAGTTACAAGGGGAAAGGGAAAACGTAAAGAAAAAAAGATTGATAGAACAAAGACTATATGGATGGATGGGTAGATAGATAGATATATAGATAGACAGATAGCAGTGACAGACTGGAGAAAATCAAGGGAAAGTCTGATCGTTAATGAAAAGTGGACACACGGGCAGAGAATGTCACACTTGCCTGGCTGTCTATTAAGATAAATCTATAAACAAGTAAACTGGCTTGCATTAAATGCTTTTCATATATTTTAGTTATCTATTGAATGACAACCTGTTATGTTGAACATATGGATGGATGTTTCTCAATTGTAAAGGAGGGCATAACAAAATGAAGATACAAGATGTAAATGCACAATATGGCCAAGGATAAAAAAAACAAACACTTCGGTGGGAGTGTTCAATTTGTTAAACACAAATACAAGAAGGTCATCTCACATATGTATTATAGTTGAGTCGAAGACAAAAAAAAAAAAAGAAAGGAAAAAATGTTGATCAACTGACACTATCCGAGCAAGTAGTTGAGAAAATCTTCTTTCTGTGTAGTTTCAGGTTCAGTCCCCACCTGTGCTGTACCTTACTTTTTTTTTTTTTTGAATGATGTAACATGTTTGTTCAGCAATAAAAAAAACATGCCTGAAACAGGTGTAGTGAACCACGATCCATCTCTCTCTTTCTCACTCTCTCACTCTCTCTCTCTATATATATATATATAGATATACATAAGAGTGAGTGGAAAAATGAAAGAAGGGACTCAACCAATTTATTGTGAGTTACATGTAAAAAACATGTGTGTGTGTGTGTAAGAGAGTTATATGTATGGATCATGTGTGTATGTATATATATATATATATATGTGTGTGTGTGAGTTACATGTATGGATCAAAACTCATGAGTACCAAGGAATTTGAATCAAACTGTTTTGATCCATATACATATATATATATATATCATCATCATCATCATATATATATATATAAATAAATGTTATATTTCTAAATGTCCCAGAGAGAGTTATGCAGTAACAGCACAGTAAAGTGATTTTTTGTTGCCAACTTAATGTGGCAGTCCCCAGGAAAGGGAAGAATGTTACTGTTATTTAGCCCCAAGAAACACCGTTTCTAGTTGGCAACATGACGCGAGCATTCTATTTCCTTAAGTTTTCAAACAAGGGAGATAAGCACCTCCACTCAACAAAGCCAGCATCCAGCGACTATATATATATATATATATATATATATATAAAGGTGGCGAGCTGGCAGAATAGTTAGCATGTTGGGCAAAATGATTAATGGCATTTCATCCATCTTTAAGTTCTGAGTTTAAATTCCACCAAGGTCAACTTTGCCTTTCTTCCTTTTGGAGTTACTAGATTATGTACCAGTTAAATACTGTGGTTGATGTAATCGATTTGTCCTCTTTCCCAAAACTTCTAGTTTTGTGCCTATAAGAAAAAGGATTATATATATATATATATATATATATATAAATAGAGGTGGCGAGCTGGCAGAATAGTTAGCATATTGGGCAAAATGCTTAATGGCATTTCATCTATCTTTAAGTTCTGAGTTAACAGGTAGTTTTACATGCTAGAAGAAGCAGTTGAAACAACCAAAACCACATTTAAGTGCAATTTCGAAGGTGCAGTTACTGATGAGAATTTCGCATAGCAAATTACTTTATTTGCTAAATAAATTTGAAACCTAGGTATAACTGTAAAAAATAACAAGGTAAAGGGTTTTTATTTTAAATTCCCTTCGAAATTGTTCTTAAATGTGTTTTTTGTCATTTTGACTGCTTCTTCTAGCGTGTAAAACTACCTGTTAAAGGTAGTTTCTCTTGTGTTTAAATTGTTTAAATGTACACTATTTTATATTGAGAATTATATATATATATATATATATATATATATATATAATCAAAATAAGCAACAAGGATATTCAAGGTAGTGTAGTACAATCATTTCATGCTACTTCATTTTAAGTATTACATCAGTTTTAAAATGTAGAGCAATCTTCAGACATATGTAGAATTTTCCAATTAAATAGACAATGTACATTTTTTATACTATACATTGTTTAATAAAATGAAGTAGCATGAAACGATTGTACTAGACTACCTTGGATATCCTTGTTACTTATTTTGATTATAATCACCCCATTTGATTTATATGGATAATACCATACCAAATTCTGGTACCATATTCATCGTAATCTAAATTTTGCTGAACTTATATATATATATATATATATATATATATATATATAAAGTAGTTTGGATAAAATACAAGTTGTTATATTTAGGTGAGATACACATTAGCATTGAACATTCTAGAAATATTGTTTGCTGAATTATCAAATATCAAAACAGGAAGCTGGAAAACATTATTTGATATCATTTATTCACTGTTACACATTATTTTATGTGGAGGCACATGGCCTAGTGGTTAGAGCATTGGACTTGCAGTCGAGGGATCTTGGGTTCGAATCTCAGACATGATGTGTGTGTTTATGAGCGAAACACCTAAGCTCCACATGGCTCCAGCAGGAGGTAATGGCGAACTTCTGCTGACTCTTTCGCCACAACTTTCTCTCACTCTTTCTTCCCGCATCTGGTGGGGAACCTATCATCCAAGGAAACCGGGAAACTGGCCCTTATGAGCCAGGCATGGCTCGAGAAGGAACAAGTGTCTTCTACTATAGCCCTGGGGCTGGCCAATGCCTTGTTAGGAAATTTGGTTGATTGAAACTTTGTGGATACTCGTATGTGTGTTTGTGTGTGTGTGTATGTGTGTGTGTGTGTGTGTTGCCCATGACCTCTTGATAACCGCTGCAGGTTTGTTTCCATCCCTGTAACTTAGTTCTTCAGCAAAAGAGACCAATATAGAATACTGAGGATAATTTACTTGAGTAAGCAGTGCAACACTTTACCCAAACATGGCAGCAGTCCAGTAACTGAGACAAGTAAAAGATACATATATGAGAGAGAGAGAGAGAGGACAGTATTAGTTCTCTTTCAGTTTATCATAAAAGTTAATCTTATAAATAAGCTGGCATAGCACCAATACAATGATATCAACAAAAGCTGCACCAGTTGAGCACTTCTCACTGGTATTGTTAAAATTGTTCCAGTAAAACATATGCATTGATCTAAATGATTCTGTCTTTGCAAATACTAGCTTTTTATAAATTAAAGAAAAAATAAAAAAACCAAACAAACCAAATAACAATTACATTATATTCTTTCTGCTTTAATATGCATTTCTCCAGGTTTCACAAGTCTGATTGCTTTTATGAAACAATTGGTTTTGCTCCGAGTTACCTTTTCTATGTTATTTCTCTTTTGAGTTAATTAGAGTCTATTAATTAGAGTTGTAACTCTGTGATGTTGTTGGTAAAACATGTTCTTTGTCTATCTCCTTATCCTCTTGGGGATTTTGGATAAAAAAATTTAGACAAATGAGTCCTTCAAATTTAACTAAATTCTATATTTTTATGCAGCTGAAGATTGCTCTACTTTTTAAACTGATGTAATGTTTGCATTGTTCAATTAAATGGAATTGCATAAAACGATCTTACTGCATTACCTCTGGATATCCTTGTTGCTTATTTTGATAATATATGTGTGTGTGTAGTATGTATATATGTATGTATGTTTGTATGTATATATATATGTGTGTGTGTGTGTGTATGTGTGTGTGTGTGTGTGTTGCCCATGACCTCTTGATAACCGCTGCAGGTTTGTTTCCATCCCTGTAACTTAGTTCTTCAGCAAAAGAGACAATATAGAATACTGAGGATAATTTACTTGAGTAAGCAGTGCAACACTTTACCCAAACATGGCAGCAGTCCAGTAACTGAGACAAGTAAAAGATACATATATGAGAGAGAGAGAGAGAGGACAGTATTAGTTCTCTTTCAGTTTATCATAAAAGTTAATCTTATAAATAAGCTGGCATAGCACCAATACAATGATATCAACAAAAGCTGCACCAGTTGAGCACTTCTCACTGGTATTGTTAAAATTGTTCCAGTAAAACATATGCATTGATCTAAATGATTCTGTCTTTGCAAATACTAGCTTTTTATAAATTAAAGAAAAAATAAAAAAACCAAACAAACCAAATAACAATTACATTATATTCTTTCTGCTTTAATATGCATTTCTCCAGGTTTCACAAGTCTGATTGCTTTTATGAAACAATTGGTTTTGCTCCGAGTTACCTTTTCTATGTTATTTCTCTTTTGAGTTAATTAGAGTCTATTAATTAGAGTTGTAACTCTGTGATGTTGTTGGTAAAACATGTTCTTTGTCTATCTCCTTATCCTCTTGGGGATTTTGGATAAAAAAATTTAGACAAATGAGTCCTTCAAATTTAACTAAATTCTATATTTTTATGCAGCTGAAGATTGCTCTACTTTTTAAACTGATGTAATGTTTGCATTGTTCAATTAAATGGAATTGCATAAAACGATCTTACTGCATTACCTCTGGATATCCTTGTTGCTTATTTTGATAATATATGTGTGTGTGTAGTATGTATATATGTATGTATGTTTGTATGTATATATATATGTGTGTGTGTGTGTGTAGTATGTATATATATATATATATATATATATATATATATATATATATATAAATTTATTGCAGTGGTCCTTCAGTTTTGCTAAGGCCTGTAGAAGAACTTAAAAGTTTGGGCCTACAACCAAACCTCTCGTTATTCCCTTAAAGTTAGGAACTTTGCAGCACACTTTCGTGTGTGTGTGTATCATCATCATCGTTTAACATCTGCTTTCCATGCTAGCATGGGTTGGACGGTTCAACTGGGGTCTGGGAAGCCAGAAGGCTGCACCAGGCCCAGTCTAATCTGGCATTGTTTCTACATCTGGATGCCCTTCCTAAAGCCAACCACTCCATGAGTGTAGTGGGTGCTTTTTACGTGCTACCAGCACAGGTGTCAGACAAGGCTGGCAAACAGCCTTGATCATATACTGGGTGGCCCAAAAGTAGATTTACAGTTATTCGACTATCCCTTTCACATTCATACGCTAACAGTTTAGATCTTAATTATGAAAAAAATATGAAACCATTATTCTATGCTAATTTATATAATAAACAATATGATTGTAAGATAGAAATTTAAATGTAATAAAATACTTAAAAAAATATTTGAAGTGCCTACATGATAACCATAAACCTACTTTTGGGTCACCCTGCGTATATCTACCTATATATGTATATATATCTACCTATATCTATATATATATATATATATATATCAAAATAAGCAACAAGAATATCCAAGGTAGAGAAGTACAATTGTTTCATGCTACACTTGTACTACTCTACCTTGTTGCTTATTTTGATTATAATCACCCCATTTTATTTATATGGATAATACCATGCAAAATTCTGGTGCCTTTAACTTAAGTACCATATTCGTCTGAATCTAAATTTTGCTGAACTTTTATATATATATATATATATATATATATATATATAGACACACACACACATGCATATATGTATTTATATATAAATATATATATATGTATGAATTCATACAATACTTAACAGTAAAAGTACAATTTGTTTTTACTACAGTGTTCCTAATTACATGTCTTATTTTCATACCGTCCTCAATTGTAGTCTATAATTTATGTTACAGTCATAATAGACGTACATTGTTTGTTAGTTCCTTTGAGACTTTTGTTTTTGACAGTTATTATTCTTTATAAAAAGCAAAATTAACAATAGCAATTTTTCAGTACCACATAAAAAACATGCATGTGGGCAGATGCACATCTGCACGCAGACAGTTTAAAAGATACAAAGATACTCATTTGCATACGAATAGAAGGAAAGATCACAAAATACAGTGAATGGGTTTTGTATGGGTTCAAATATGCCACAAGCATACTTCAACTGGTAACAAGTCTCTCTCTCTCTCTCTCTCTCTCTCTCATCATATATAATCCAAGGAAAATAGGGATGACAACATCCAGTCTTTCACTGGCTCCTCTGTTAAATACCCTATTTTACAGACAAAAACCATACACATTAGGCACAGGAGTGGCTGTGTGGTAAGTAGCTTGCTTACCAACCACACATTTCCGGGTTCAGTCGTATATATATATATATATATATATATATATATACGACGGGCTTTTTTTCAGTTTCCGTTTACCAAATCCACTCACAAGGCTTTGGTCGGCCCGAGGTTATAGTAGAAAACACTTACCCAAGGTGCCATGCAGTGGGACTGAACCCGGAACCATGTGGCTGGTAAGCAAGCTACTTACCACACAGCCACTTCTGCACCTATGTATGTATATATATATATACACACACACACACACGTATGTATGTATATACATGTTTACACCATTCATGTAGTGCGGACTTATACACATGCATATATATGTAAAATAAGCATTAAATTATGTACAAATTGCTAACGAATATTACTAGGTGCACCTGCTTATCATAATCAGCGCACAGGTATTCACAGATACATGAGCATAGTTTGAGAACAACAACAACAACAATAAATAAAAGAAGGGAATCATCTATAATGAAACAACAGCTATTCCCATTTGATGATTATAGTCATATAACCAGCTTGTACAATAAAACAATTAAACCTGCTCACCTGCAGCTGCATATATGAGAGTTAAGTAGGTGCTAGATATTTTGCACATCTGTTACTGAACTTGTTTACGGTAGGGTTTCTTTTTTTGTTTTGTTTTGGTGAGTGGAGCTTCTATGATTAAAGAGTTCACTCCTCTCACAGTGTATAATCCACAAGCTGCTATTTGAAACTAGACATTTAAAAAAAATAACGGTCCCATTCTCTCTCTCTATATATATATATTTAATTCTCCCTCTCTCTCTCTCCTGCATTTAATCTTGGATATTGTTATGTGTTTGGGATGTATGTATGTATGTGTGTGTGTGTGTGTGTGTGCATGTGTGTGTGTATGAATAAATAAATGCACCTTTTAAAGCCTAGCCAGGCTCATGGGCCCGGTTTCAATGGCGTATGTATTCCCCAGCTGGACGGGACGCCAATCCATCATAGCGTTACTCATATTTGCCCACTGAGTGGACTGGAGCGACGTGAAATGAAGTGTTTTGCTCAAGAACACCATGCGTTGCCTGGTCCAGGAATTGAAACCACAATTTTACGATCACAATACTGATACCCTAACCACTAAGCCACATGCCTCCACACACACATGCACATATATATTAAAATTGGGGAAGGCCAGTTTGTGGGACTACCTTAAGTTTCCCTTCCATTTCCATAAAGGATGAAAGGCAAAGTTGACCTCGGTGGAATTTGAACTCAGAACATAAAGACAGATGAATTACTGCTAAGCATTTAACCCGGTGTGCTAACATTTCTACCAGCTCGCCACCTTAATGGTGAATAAATTATACCAAAAAGAAATGTTTTTCAACTTCCTGTTTTGATATTTGATAACTCTGCAGACAATATTTCCAGAATCTTCAACTCTAATATGTACTTCACATAATTACAATTTCAGGATCATTAGTTATCAGCAGAAATGCTTTACAGTATATCTTCTGGCCTTCTCCATTCTGTGTTCAAATCTCACCTGCCTAGAGAAACCACTCCAGTATTCTTCCCTAATCTAGTCATGGATGGCCATTGTTCCAGTAGTCTACTTAATGGCAGCAGGTGAAGAGGGTTCAAGCCCTTCCAGGTCATATAAAGAGTGCAGGAGAAGTTGAACATGCTGAAAACTTACCCAAGGGCAGACCACAGCCAGGCTAGGACAAATATGATATAAACCAGTCATGGGTTAACAAAGCGTTACCGTTATTTCATCAGCATAGGATGATAGTAGACTGGCAGAATTAATAGACCCTCAGCTGAAATATCTTGTGTTTCCCTAGTTATGGTTCTTTACATTCTGAATTCAAATCCTGTTGGCCCCAACTTTACCTGTTAGCCCTCCAGGGTCAATAGAATAGAGTACCAGAAGGTGGCGAGCTGGCAGAAATGTTAGCACGCCGAGCAAAATGCTTAGCAGTATTTCGTCTGCCATTACATTCTGAGTTCAAATTCCGCCGAGGTCGACTTTGCCTTTCATCCTTTCGGGGTCGGTAAATTAAGTACCAGTTATGCACTGGGGTCGATGTAATCGACTTAATCTGTTTTTCTGTCCTTGTTTGTCCCCCTCTATGTTTAGCCCCTTGTGGGTAATAAAGAAACAGGTATTTCATCTACCGTTACATTCTGAGTTCAAATTCCGCCGAGGTCGACTTTGCCTTTCATCCTCTCGGGGGTCCATAAATTAAGTACCAGTTATGCACTGGGGTCGATGTAATCGACTTAATCCGTTTGTCTGTCCATGTTTGTCCCCTCTATGTTTAGCTACCTGTGGACAATAAAGAAATAAGAACAGAGTACCAGACAAGCAACTGGTGGTGAATTAATTAACTCCTGTTCTACAAATTTATGAACTTGTGCTTATGACGGAGGTAATTATCATATCACCAAAGTCTAGATCATTAGGTTTGCTTCTGTTACAATGACAGCAATAATATCTGTTTATTCCTCTTAGGATATGATGATATGGCAGTTTTAACAATCTCAACTGCCCCTATGGCCTTGTTGATAATATGTGGTGGCAGAATTGTTAGGGTGCTGTAAAAAATGCTTAGCAGCATTTCTTCCAACTTTGCATTCTGAGTTCAAATGCCACTGGAGTCAGCTTTGTCTTTCATGATAAAATAAGAACTAGTTAAGTGCTGGAGCCAGTATAATCGACTTATGCTCTCCCCTGAAATTACTGGCCTTGTTTCAAAATTTGAAATCAATATATGGTGTTGTTATATTCACAAACCCTGGTTTGTGTGGATGGCCGGAGTGAGGAAAGCTTTGGTGATTAAAGGTGTTGGAGTGAGAGAGGCAAGAGAATTTATAAGCTTGGAGAGTGTTAGTGGATGGATGAGTGAATTTGATGTTGCTCAAAGGGGTACGGAACCAGCCTGATTCAACAGGGGTAAACCAGCATATACTGTTGGGCCCCACTGCTGATATTGGGGGTTGTGTTCTATGCCTTGACCCGACCTTAGGGCAGGGCTCACCTCTTTGAGTTGGGAAATGAATGGAATGCTTTGTGTGTGTCTGGTTGTGGCTACCCGCTCCTAAAATACAAAATGGGGAATAAGCTTGGATATATGTAAGTATTATATTCACGATTTGTGAAAGCATTTAGGAATTTCATAGTGTTTGAGGCCTAACGCTTATATTTCAAGAGACTCCTTTTGTCTTGAGAAACTCCAGCTGAGCAAACTAAAACCCTTAGAGGTATCCAAAGAGACATTTAATCAATGTGTGCTTTTGTTATATATGATCTCGTTAAAATCTTCATTCATTTTCATAATTAAAATTACTCTATGAAACATTGACAGCAATATCTGAAATATACTTTCAAAAGTTCTGTTAGGTTTGTTGTGTGTGTATATATGTGTGTATATGTGTATACACTCACACACACACATTTTTATTAATAAATACTGCTATACATACGCACACATTTATATGCACACACATACACACAATATATATAAAATTGCATTCTCATCAGTATTCATATTTATATATACTTATGGCTGGATACATTGACACACATAATACATATTTTCTCTCTCTCCCTCCCTCTTTCTCTCTTTCTGTCTCTGTCTCTCTCTCTTTCTTACTACCGTCAGTGTATATTATTAGATAGAGAATAAATAAACTGGTTGATTGAAGTAATCAATAAAGAATCCTTAACTATCCTCATTGACCTCATTAATGTTCTGACTTGTCCTTACTTTGCCGGAGTTCTTGACACATTGCTAAATAGCCATCTACCAAAACTACAGACAGCTACGACTATATTAGGACACATTTTGATTAGCAGCTGGCTTTTTATTCATTTTCCTTCAAAGGATTTGATATTAAAGCCGTAGCTACTAAAATACACATGAATTTCCAAGTTACTTCAATAATCAACAACTGGATATGCCTTATCTGTTTTTTCTGACCTGCTCTGCTGTCAGGTATGTAAAGCAGTACTTACTTGTATAGCTAGTATGAATACACTACACAAGTCCGTCGATGGATGATGTGCTCTTGACTTTTTAACTGCCTAGACATTATTTTATCCTTCACTTGGTCATTACAACTGTAAGAACTGGTAAGAACTCAATCAATGCATTCTCTTATTTTCAGTGTTATTACAAATTATGTTTAATTTATTCACATATCTTTCATTATAATACACACAGAAAGGCGACGAGCTGACAGAAACCTTAGCACACCAGGTGAAATGCTTAGTAGTATTTCATCTGTCTTTATGTTCTGAGTTCAAATTCCGCTGAGGTCAACTTTGCCTTTCGTACTTTCAGGGGTCGATAAATAAAGTACCATTTGAGCTGACAGAAGCGTTAGCACACCAGGTGAAAGGCTTAGTAGTATTTTATCTGTCTTTATGTTCTGAGTTCAAATTCCGCCAAGGTCAACTTTGCCTTTCATCCTTTCAGGGGTCGATAAATAAAGTACAATTTGCAAACTGGGGTTGATCCAACTGATTGACCTCCCGCCTCCCCAGAAGTTTCGGGCCTTGTGCCTAGAGTAGAAAAGATTATAATACACAGAGAAGACAGTGGTAAGCTGGCTGCACCATTAACACATCAGATAAAATACTTAGCTTAACAGCATTTCTTCTTGCTTTAGGCTCTGAGTTCAATTCCACTAGAGTCAACTTTACTTTTCATTTTTTCAGGGCTGATAAAATAAGTACCAGTTGAACACTGGAGTTGATGTAATTAACCCATCCTCACCTCCAAAATTTTAGGCCTTGTGCTTAGAGTAGAAAGAATTATGGGACACACAAGCTTATCTCTGTATTCATTTGTATTCTTGTACCCTAGAGTTATAAATGTTTTGGAGTCATCTTTCATTTGTCTTTACGTTCTGAGTTCAAATTTCGCCTAGGTCGACTTTGCCTTTCATTCTTTTGTGTCGATAAATTAAGTACAAATTGCATACTGGGGTTGATCTAATCAACTGGCCCTCTCCCTAACAATTTTGGGCCTTGTGCCTAGAGGAGAAAAGAATATTTTGGCTTAATCTTTCGTCTGTCTTAACATTTTGAGTTCAAATTCTGCTGTGTCAATAAATTTGTGTCAATAGATTAAGTATGAATTGCATTCTGGGGTCGATCTAATCGACTGGTCCTTTCCCCAATAATTTTCGGGCCTTGTGCCTAGAATAGAAAAGAATATTTTGGATTCATTGTATGTTATATTATGGAGAAAATTTTCTCTTTTTTATTTGGTTTGCAAGGTTCTTGTTGTGAACTCATATGTTGAAAGTGATTTTGCGTATCTTAGGAAGGTCAAGCCAACAGACTTGAAGCAGATCTGGAGAAGTGGAGAGAAAGTCATCGATGAGGTCAATCATAGTGACAAAAGGACTTTGAGAAATGTAGTCAATTGATTGATTGACCAAATGATTAATCCAGCAATTGATTAGTTAATTGATTAAATGTTAACAAATGTGTATCTTTGTTAGTATTGAAAACTTGTCTAGCTTTAATTACTGAGATCTATATTTCAACCGTCATGGTCAAAAGACTTTTCTGCTCTATCCCTTTGCTGGTAAAAGTCTACGAGGCTTTGCCATCCAATGAAGTACATAACAGAAGTGAAACAGACTTTGCTTCCTCATATCTTTAATGTCTCATGTATGTTACTTTAATCCTTTTGTTACTGTATTTATTTTGAGGTGCTCTCTGTTTCTTTCAATTACTTCAAATATAACAACGAATTTATTAAAATAACTTAGTTATCATTCAGCTAGTGTTAGGAATATAAATTGCGACTAAGATTTGGTGGTATATTTTGATGCCAAACTTATGAAAACAAGACATTTGTACTACAGAGCCAGAACCAGTTTTGATTGGGTTGGTAATGAAAGGGTTAATAATCGTTATACTTTATCTGTTTGTATTAATTATTCTATGTGTATGAGACAGTGAATTGGCAGAATTGTTGGCACAGGCGCAGGAGTGGCTGTGTGGTAAGTAGCTTGCTAACCAACCACATGGTTCCGGGTTCAGTCCCACTGCGTGGCATCTTGGGCAAGTGTCTTCTGCTATAGCCCCGGGCCGACCAATGCCTTGTGAGTGGATTTGGTAGGCGGAAACTGAAAGAAGCCTGTCGTATATATGTATATATATATATGTGTGTGTTTGTGTGTCTGTGTTTGACCCCCTAGCATCGCTTGACAACCGATGCTGGTGTGTTTACGTCCCCGTCACTTAGCGGTTCGGCAAAAAAGAGACCGATAGAATAAGTACTGGGCTTACAAAGAATAAGTCCCGGGGTCGAGTTGCTCGATTAAAGGCGGTGCTCCAGCATGGCCGCAGTCAAATGACTGAAACAAGTAAAAGAGAAGAAACATCAGACATGATTTTGGAGGAAATGCCTCTCAGCATTTCTACTGACTCATTGCATTCTGAGCCCAAATTCCACCAAGGCTCAACTTTGCCTTTCATCTTTTCAGATGAATCTTAGAACTACTCTTTACCAAAAGATAGCCTACCAGATGCAAAAGTGTCTTTAAATTGCTTAAAATGAAAAAAACAAAGCATAATTCAACATTATATCATTAATTGTAGTAAATAACTTCAAAGGAGTGTAATTAAAATGAAAAAAAGCAGGAAAATTTAAATTCTCAAAAATGTATTTTTTCCATATATTTATATGACTCTGTGCATGTGTGCCCATGTGTATACATGTTTGTGTGTGTGTGTGTATATGGATATATGTATACATGTTAGTGTGTGGATATGTGTGTATGTATGTATATATATGTGTATATGTATACATGTTTCTGTGTAGATATGTGTGTGTGTATGTGTGTGTATATATGTGTATATGTATACACGTTTGTGTATGGATGTGTGTGTGTGTATATGTGTGTATGTATACACGTTTGTGTGTGAATGTGTTTGTGTGTATATATGTGTGTATGTATGTATATATATGTGTGTGTGTGTGTATATGTGTGTATGTATGTATATATATGTGTATATGTATACATGTTTGTGTGTGTGTGTATGTGTGTGTATATATATGTGTGTGTGTGTGTATACTGAAATAAACATTTTTGATTGGAACAAATATGATCTTATTTGTTTCTTTATAAAAATTAAATATACATATTTTCAATAGTCTGAAAGAAAAAAAAAAAATTATTTTTTATTTTATTTTTTAATTTACCCTCTAAATTGCTACTTTCTAACACCTTGTCTCATTGTATTGCCGTAAGTGACACTCAATGATACAAAAAAAAGATAAAGAGTGGCATATGCACATACACGTGCTTACAAATGCACGCACACACACACATACACACACACACGCATGCACAGGTGAATTGCTAATAAGATTTTGGAAATTTTTTGATTCATTTAGTTTTAGTTTTGAAAAGCTGCACATGTTATATTATGCAACCAGATACCTTTCATTCAATTACAACCTTTTTCTAGCAACAGCTGTTGCCTATGGAGTTGTTTTTGCTTTTTTTTTTCTTTCCAGAGTTTAAAATCTTTTCTGTTGTTTGAGAGTGGCTGTGTGGTAAGTAGCTTGCTTACCAACCACATGGTTCCGGGTTCAGTCCCATTGTGTGTCACCTTGGGCAAGTGTCTTCTACTATAGCCTCGGGCCGACCAAAGCCTTTTGAGTGGATTTGGTAGACGGAAACTGAAAGAAGCCCGTCGGATATATATATATATATATATATATGTATGTATGTGTGTGTATATGTTTGTGTGTCTGTGTTTGTCCCCCCCCAACATCGCTTGACAACTGATGCTGGTGTGTTTACGTCCCCGTAACTTAGCTGTTTGGCAAAAGCTACCGATAGAACAAAGTACTAGGCTTACAAAGAATAAGTCCTGGGGTCGAGTTGCTCGACTAAAGGCGGTGCTCCAGCATGGCCGCAGTCAAATGACTGAAACAAGTAATAAGAGTAAAAGAGTAAAGAGTTGTTTTTGTTGTTGTTGTTTGAATAAATGGTATAGGAGATGCATATGGGTATGGATGTTTGGTTAGAAGTTTTCTTCCATGGTCACATGGTTTCAAGTTCAGTCCCACTGTGTGGCATCTTGGGTCAGTGACTTTTACTATAGCCCCAGGCTGACCAAATTTTGTGTGTGGATTTGATAGATGGAAAATGAAAGAAGCCTATCATGTATATTTTATATATATATATATATATATATATATATATATATATATATGTGTGTGTGTGTTTGTATGTATATATGATTATGCATGTGTGTGTGTGTGTTACATTCCTGTAACTTAGTAGTTTGGCAAAAGAGACTCATAGGATAGATAAGAGACTTAAATAAGTATTGGGGTCAATGTTCAGCTAAAAATCCCTTCATAGTGGTGCCCCAGCATGGACGCAATCCAATGATAGAAACAAGTAAATGATAGAAGATAATTTCTTACAATGTTGGTCTAACTGGTTAAAGCTACTGGGTAACAGACTCAATGAAGAACATTGGTTCAGTTGTTGTTGTTATTATTATTATTATTATTATTATTATATGTTTGACTTTTGCTTTACATTTGTACAAGTTGGCTCCAAGTCTCACCCAGAGACCTCAAGAGACAACTAGTTGGAAGTTCATGTTGGTGTTATGCCTAGGGTGCCATATATTTGGTTTTGTACTTAGTGTTGTAGGATTGAAGTAATTATTATTATTATTATTATTATTATTATTATTATTCAGGTCACTGCCTGGAACTGAACTCGGAATCTTGGGGTTAAGAGTGTGGGCTACTAACCCCAAGATTACAAGTTCAATTCCAGGCTGTGACCTGAATAATAATAATAATAATAATAATATTAGTTCAGTTGTGAAATATATCAGCTTACTGAATTTATTCAGTCAGTCTTCCTTAATCAAGTGGCTGACTATTAAATGAAGAGACGGTTAATTGTGAAAAACCCAAGTGGATGTTTCATAGGAAGAGGCAGTTAACTGGTAAAATATTTGCAATTAAACAAAAAAACAATTCTGTGAATTTGTCAAGCTCCTCAGCTTGAATGCGGATTTAGCAACAAAATGAAAACAGCAGTATAACTTTGTTCACAAAAACAAAAATAAAATAACCTTGAAAAGAAAAAATATTTTAAAAACTATTTACACAGAAATTACTAAATTCTAAATTTATTATTCTGTTTTTAGTTCAGTGTTTTTTTTAAATATTTTTTGTCTTAAAACAAACTATCTAATTAGATTTCGTTTTGGGATTTGGTTTGCAAGATTCCTCATATGAGTTCGTGTGTTGAAGCATATTCTGTTGTGTCTGGGGAGAGTCATTTTCTTTTTGTGCCTTATAATATAACACGCTCACCGGTAAAATTTCCACTTTTTTCTTATTTTTATCTTCCTAAAATTTTCATTGCATCTTGCAACCTTTTCAATAGTTTTGACTCTATTATATTATAATATAATATATCATGATCATTTAACGTCCATTTTCCATGCTAGCATGGGTTGGACAGTTCGACCAGGGTCTGGAAGCCATGGAGGCTGCACCAGGCTCTAGTCTGATCTGACAGTGTTTCTACAGCTGGATGCCCTTCCTAACGCCAACCACTCCGTGAGTGTAGTATTATAATACTATATATATTATATTATATTATATTATATTATAATATATATAATATATATAGTGTGTATATTATATTATAAGGCACAAAAATGAAAATGACTCTCCCCAGACACAACAGAATATCTAATTAGAGCTAATTAGTAAATAAGTAAAGTGCATTGCTTAAGGATGTAGTGTTTATTAAACCTTATTAAACCCTTTAACATTTAAATCAGTCATATCCAGCTAAAATATTTAATCTGCTTTATGTTCATTCCTGCTAGATCTGGCTTCTCACATTAATCCTACAATGTCATCCTAAAACTTAAAAGTTACATCATTAAATTTTTTTAAGCTATGAGGTAATACATGATTAATTCAAAACAAAGTGAATAATTAAACATTACATTTGACAGAGTAATCTGAAAGATAAAGGGTTAAGAATCATGGGGCAATGATCCTGTCTCATAATCTAACTTCAATATCACATGACAAATCACTTTTTGAAGGTGCCCAAATGAGTCGATATACATTTTTGAACTCTGGAAACATACCACATAAACCTTAAGCACATGTGGTAAGTAGTTTGCTTAGTAACCACATGGTTCTGGGTTCAGTCCCACTGCGTGGCACCTTGGGCAAGTATCTTTTACTATAGCTTCGGGCCGACCAAAGCCTTGTGAGTGGATTTGGTTGACGGAAACTGAAAGAAGCCCATCGCATATATGTATATATACATATGTGTGTTTGTGTGTCTGTTTGTCCCCCCCCCCCAACATCGCTTGACAACCAATGCTGGTGTGTTTGTGTCTCAGTAACTTAGCGGTTCGGCAAAAGAGACCGATAGAATAAGTACTAGGTTTACAAAGAATAAGTCCTGTGGTTGATTTGATCGGACTAAAGGTGGTGCTCCAGCATGGCCACAGTCAAATGACTGAAACGAGTAAAGAGTATATTCACCATCAATATTATAAACATCACCATTGGTGCCATCGTCATTATTGCCTTCATTATCATCATCATCCTATCATTATTATTGCTGTTGCATAGCCCTCGTCTTGTGGTGGTGGTGGTGGTGGTGATGGCAGTTGTTGAGACATAGTAATGAAGTATTTTTTTTACATTGTCTTTTTACAAATTTTAGTAGATATCTTACTATAATGAAACAGCAAAAATTGAGATACAGTTATCAGAAAACCTTTATATATATATATATTTATTTATATGGAACAAAAATAGATAAATAAATAAAAGCCAAAAAGGTAAAATGTGTCAAATTGATAACCAGGTAACCAGATTAAAAAAAGAGGTGAAAAAAGGGTCTTGCTGAGAGAGGGACTGTTCTTAATTAAAATATCCAGAATCTATAATTTTACTGTTACTTTCTCTTCAAGCTTAAATATACCGCTACCCTAATAAAAACATATATAAAAAAAAGGGTTTTCTGGAAGAGGGGAGATTGCTGTTTAGAGGTCATTGAGTACAGTTGATTTTGTTTGTTTTTTTTCTATACTTTAACTGTCCCCTATCTCCTTTGGTTGTTTTTGATTATTTAGCTTCACTGTTTCTTCATCATCATCATTGCTGTCATTGACATGATCCCTTCTGTTTTTCACAACTATCCCCTTTACTGCTAATACACATATATTATTCTGCATGCACAGTTACCCTCTGGAGTTTGGACTCTGTAACCCCTACAATCTATTTCTCAGCTTATCTGTACAATCTGTTTTATAGAATTATAAGAAGGCAAATACCTACTTGTAGTATGACACTGCATAAACATGGCTATTAGTTCTTGCACCAAATTGAAAAATTATCATTATTGTTATTATTATTATTAAAAATCATTTTAAAATTAATTCTATCACCTTCGGACTTGCACTGACCACTGTTTTCATTTATAATTCTTTTAAGCTATACAAGACTGATAATAAATTAGGGATAGCTTAACTTTATTTTTTATTAATTTGTTTATTAAATCATTTATTAATTCAAATTATTTTTAATTATTGAAATAGGTAAGTCCATAGTTAAGAAATAGCTCAGTTAATATATTGGAAACAGTTCATAGTTTTCTGTTTATATGCAGATGCCAGTGCCGCCTGACTGGCGTCCGTGTTGGTGACACGTAAAAGCACCAACCGATTGTGGCCGTTTGCCAGACATGACTGGCTCCTGTGCCGGTGGCACGTAAAATACACCCACTACACTCACAATTGGTTGGTGTTAGGAAGGGCATCCAGCTGTAGAAACACTGCCAAACCAGACTGAAGCTTGGTGCAGCCTCCGTGGCTTACCAGACCCCGGTCGAACCGTCCAGTCCATGCTTGCATGGAAAACAGACATTAAATGATGATGATGCATGAGCAACTTGTTATGTGCAAGCATGGCTACTATTGCTTGATTCAAAGGAAAAACGGAAAAAAATATCTCAGTAATTTTAAAATTAATTTTGTCACCCTAGAGCAGGCCTGGCCAACTCAGATAACTTTGTGGGCCACTTTAATCACAGAAAGTTTTTTGAGGGCTGCTTGTGTACTGACAAGATAGAAAGCATTTTGATTTCTCATGCTATTATTACAATAAGGAATGAATGATCATTGATTCAACATGAAATATTATCGTCTTAACTCTTAAAACATTTGGCAAAGCCAGAAAATTACGAATAAAAAAATTTGGCAGTTAATGAGTTAATCAAATTCAGAATCAGGTTGATAGCATGGTACGTCCTCTTCTTTCTACTAGGTTGGTGTCTTTGGCTCATCATCAAAAGACACCCTTCCTTGTGTCTTTTCTATAAGTATTTCCAAGTTTATTTATTGCTCTGATGAACTTTATGGTCTAGTACCTTCTGCCAAGACCTTCCGAGGTGCATCGTTTTTTTTTTGTTTTTGTTGAGTTTCTTGTTATTCATAAGTAATTAGTTCCTACTAATTATAAGCATTGAACTTTCTATCATTATCTTCTTTACCTCTGATCTATGATGTATTTAGTCCTTTAATCTCTTTGTCAATTGACATATTTTGAATTTATAAATTTACGGTCCCTTACAATACAGTAACCTTTAAAGAAAAGTGGGAGGATACATTAGATAATGTAGTCTTAGATACCCTTATACAGACAAGGTGATCACAGCTGGAATGCCTTTGACTGCAGGTCTGCTTGATCAACACTGACCTTGGACTAAATAGCAAAAATTGTAAATAAATACTGAGAAAAAGTGAGTTATATGAGATATACAAACATACACCCATATATGGTTGTGAGCACAAGAGCTGGAATATTATTCAGTGTATGAACAAAGTTACTTAGTAAAAGCTTTGTATTTCAAATATTTAATATATTGTTTAAACCCAATAAATTAAACAGTTTTGTACAAAAATGTTCTACTCATTATAGGAGCAGCATTTTTTTTTTTTAATTTCTCTATTTGATCTGTAATTTAATGCTTGAGGTGATGTTAAACAAGTGAATAGATGGTTAGATTCAAGCTTTCTTTATTTCTAACAATGTGTAGGAAGAGGGTTGCTTTGTTTTAAAAGAGCAATAAAAATGCTAATGAATTGTTGGAGCTGTTGCACGTAGGCAGGTCTAATTACTTTAATGATTAAGTGGGTATACTCAATTATGACTAAAATTGTGATATAGCTTTTGAGTTATGGCAATAATTACTTGCTTTATAGACCAATAGGTAAGTTTAATTGACTTGTTATAATGAACAAAATATGAAATAGGCAGTTAAGTTCAATACAACATTCGAGCAAGGTCATTGCCAGTGCCGCTGGACTGGCTCCTGTGCAGGTGGCACGTAAAAAACACCACTTGAGCATGGCCGTTGCCAGTACCACCTGACTGGCCCTCGTGCCAGTGGCACATAAAAGCACCCACTACACTCACAGAGTGGTTAGCGTTAGGAAGGGCATCCAGCTGTAGAAACTCTGCCAGATCAGATTGGGGCCTGATGCAGCCATCTGGTTCGCCAGTCCTCAGTCAAATCGTCCAACCCATGCTAGCATGGGAAGTAGACGTTAAAAGATGATGATGATGATGATGACAGTCTTCAAATGAAAGTATTTCTGGTTGGTGACTCTACAACATTAACTATTCACTGATTCTAGATCTGCACTTAAGTCCTCATTGTCATCTTTTGCATGGATGAGGCAAATCTTTCTGAGGCAATTTCTATAGCTGGATACTCTTCCTGCTGCCAACCTCCACCTGTTTTTCAAGAAAGGTAATATCACCCCTAGTCCTTCATATACAGTTAGTTCCATAACTGGGCAGGTTTTCATAAAAGATAAATTTTAAACAAATGATGTGTTATTTATATGAATGGTGTCTTTGCTTGCAGTATGTGTGCAAATGTTAAGACAAAGTAACACAAATATACACTCTCACATTCCCTCACATATACATACATATGTATCTGCATATTTAAAATTAAATAAGTGTAAAAATTGATGTTAATCAATTAAAACCAGTGGCTTAGCATATTTAAAAATCTGAAGATTAAAAATTGTGTTACATACAAAATTAAGAGGAATGACCACTAAAGTGGACACCCTATATGTTAAACATAGATGTCATATCGCCATTTAGTAGCCATTCCTGTTCATTTTGTATGTATCTGCATACGTATCTTCCTGTAGTTGGTCACAAATCTTTGGTTATTCAGGGCTTATTGTAGGAGACACTTGCCCAAGGTACCATGCAGTGGGACAGAACATGAAAGTTTGTGGTTGAGAAGTAAACTCATGAGACATGGAACCACACCTGAGCCTAATGAAAAATTAAAAAAAAAAAAAAAGGAAAAGTGAGGGAAAAATAGAGATATACATTTTGTGCAGCATTTTGAAAGTATTATATTATGTAAAATAGTAATTACCATACAGTTTAGCTAACTGCCCAACAAGGTATATCTGCAAGGGGGTGCTGAAAGGTTCCTGGCTTCAGGTAAAAGAAAATACAGGAGAATTAGTTAATTATGATTTTATTTAACATATTTCCCTCTCATAAAGGCAGCGAGCTGGCAGAATCGTTAGCATGCTGGGCGAAATACTTAGCAGCATTTCGTCTGTGGCTATGTTCTGAGTTCAAATTCCGCTGAGGTTGACTTTGCCTTTCATCCTTTTGGGGTCGATTAAATAAGTACCAGTTGTGCACTGGGGTCGATGTAATTGACTCAATCCGTTTGTCTGTCCTTGTTTGTCCCCTCTGTGTTTAGTCCCTTGTGGGTAGAAAAATAAAAGATATTTCCCTCTCATATTCACACACTTGCTGCAACAGTCCTTCAGTTTTTCTAAGTCCTGAAATAGAACTTGGAAAGTTGGGCCTTCAACGGGACTTTCACAACACTCTTAAAACCAAGAACTTTGCAGCACATCCTCATATGGTTCCATTTCAATTCATATTTGCAATTATATCTCCTAAATTATTTACTCAGATAACTAAGAAAAGCTTAACCATCATACTATTTTATTTCCTTTATATATAAATCTTCATATTTTCCACTTCATTAACAACCTAATA
This sequence comes from Octopus sinensis, assembly GCF_006345805.1. Classification (NCBI taxonomy): domain Eukaryota; kingdom Metazoa; phylum Mollusca; class Cephalopoda; order Octopoda; family Octopodidae; genus Octopus; species Octopus sinensis. The sequence goes on from NC_043000.1 coordinate 117,592,311, forward strand.
ATATATCTAAGATCTTCACTAGTTAGCAGAAGAAACCCCTTATTTTGGTGTTTATTTAGCATTCTACATTATGGTTTAATATTCTGTTACATTCTCTGAATGAAATTCTAAAAACTTGGTGTTATGCCTAATCAACAAATTATATGAATTCTTATATATGATAATTTAATCATATTTTTGAATTATCCATTAAACTTCTTTTGAAATGCATGGTACCCACCCTGGTAGCAGTTATTGCTAGATAACTCATAAATCATGGCAGAGTGAGAAGTTTGAATTTAAAATATAGAATATAGAAGGTATCTAGAATATATGTATGTATAATCCAAATAGGAAGACAAAGAAAAGCCTTGATATATTTTAATGATCAGTTACAATTGTTTCTGTGCCAACTATTCTTTCAGTGCCAAGCACACAATAGTTTCACTGTTGTGAAACCAGAACTTTTTACACCTGAAGAATTTCTATATTAGTCTGGAACCTGACAGTGTCTATAGCCCAAAGCTTGGATTCGGTGTTGCATTGGAAATAACCTATTGTACAGGGTGTCCACAAAGTCTGGGTACATGGAGTAAATAAAATCATAACATAAAGAATTAAATATAAGAAATAATAATTTCTTAAAGTATGTGTTAATCCCCATGTACCCAGACTTTGTGGACACTCTGTATATCTAATTCTTTTTTCTACTCATTACAAAGATCCCAAATAATTTTTAATCATAGGTAGTCATATATAGCACCATTTCATCCTTATTTGAAGTCATCAGCACAGCATAACCCTAGATGATTACACTGAAGTTGATTACACAAAATCAAACATTTTAACAAAGCCAGACAGTTTAGAAGTTATTCAAGGAAAGTTTTTCCTTTTTCTTTTCTTTTTTCTTTTTTACATTTTCTTTTTTTTCTACAGAAAAATAACATCTATAATTTTTGCAGTTAAAATTTCTTTCTGTAATTATTAAAACTTAACAAACTGACTTTATTTCATTTTCTTATCATTCCAGTCCTTCGCCCGAAATTAAACATGCAAATCACACTAATCGTACCAATTTGAAGCAGCAGCTTATGAAACAACAAGTTGCCGAACAGGAACGTAAAGAATCCTTTTCTCCAGAATCTATGAAAATATACATTGACCCATCAGATTCTATTAATGTCCCCGAGCCCAAAAATGTCGGCAAAGAAGTACCGCCTCAAGTTCTTCAGGTATGATTCATATTTTTTTCTTCCCAAACATCAATATTGTTTCTATTTACTTTCAGCAACAAAGGTAGCAAAAGATGGACAAATTGCAATAACTGATAACAAAGAGCATGTAACTGCAATAATAATTAAGAAAGAAAGATTACATTTTACTCTCACACATAACTGAAATTTACATGATGTTGAAGATAACTGTGATGATATTGTTCGTTCCTTCTCGAACAAACAATATCATCACAGGTAGTATATATAATTTTCTTTCCCCACATCTTCTTTCATTCTTGCTCACTCTCTCTTGTCATATATATATATATGTGTGTGTGTGTGTATGTATATATATATATATATATATATACACACACATGTATATATATGTTTGCTTATATATATATATGCTTGTATATATGTATGTATATATATGCTTGCATATATGTATGTATATATATGCTTGTATATATATATATGTATATATACTTGTATATATATGTATATGTATGTATATAAATATATTTATATATATATATATATATATATTATATATATATATATGCTCGTATATATGCATGTATATAAATAGGTATGTATATATATATATATGCTTGTATATATGTATATATATAAATGTTTATATATATGTATCTATATATATGTGTGTATATATACACATATATATGTGCGTATAAATACATATATATGTATATATATATATGTATGTATATATATATGTATGTATATATATATGTATGTATATATATATGTATGTATATATATATGTATGTATATATATATGTATAGCTACATACATATGTTTACATGAATCAATTTTTCCATTTCAAAAGTTTCTATTTTCAACATTCATCTATTAACCATAAAAAGATGACTTCTAAAAAAAAATCTCACCACATGGTCAATTTAGATGGCTAATGGACCGCAAAGTATATTTTAAGGTTCAATAACTCCTTGAATTTAACAACACCAACTCACAACTACTATAATTCAAACTGAAACAAAGTCGACTAACATATGATCAGCAACAGACAGATGTTGGCTATCAACAAATGGGACGCCACAATCACTTTGATTTGCTTCTAAATAACCTAATGCTATTATCTTTTATTTTTGTCTTTCTAGTTATCTATAATCTTTCTGTTTGTTCATATATTTGCTAATGTTTCTATCTGTCTGTCCTTCCGTCTGCCTGCCTCTGTCTATCAGTCTTTCCTTCTGTCTGTCTGTCTGTTTATCTATTTATCTATCTATCTATCTATTTATCTATCTATTTATCTATCTATTTATTTATCTATCTATCTATCTATCTGTCTGTCTATCTATTTATCTGTCTATCTATCTGTCTGTCTGTCTGTCTGTCTGTCTGTCTGTCTGTCTATCTATTTATCTGTCTGTCTATCTATTTATCTGTCTGTCTATCTATTTATCTGTCTATCTATCTATCTCTCTATCTATCTATCTATCTATCTGTCTATCTATCTGCCTGTCAGTCTGTCTGTCTGTCTGTCTGTCTATCTATTTATCTCTCTATCTATCTATCTATCTATCTGTCTGTCTGGAAAAAATTAAGAATTTAGTGAAATAACTGTGTCATTATTATTAAACCAGTGATTGAAAAATTAATTAATACAAAATTTTGATGGAAGATTATAATTTAGATCACTTTGAAGCTGTGTGTTATAAAACCAGAGATGGTATCAGAAGTGTTAATTAATTAAGTGGTTAACTAATTAGCAAATAAAATTAAAGAATTGAAATAAAAAACCAGTGCATGTGTTTATTATTGGCATAATGACCCTCCCAAGATACAACACAGGAGTTCACACCATTGACTCTTACAAACCATATATAAAATAAATATAAAACAATTGTTACTGGAACAATATGAGTTGTAGAATCAACTAATAAAAGGCCATTACACTTTAGTGTATGTTTGTTTTCCCTATCTATCCTTCTATCTACCTACCTACCTGTTGGTCTGTCTACCTGTAGGCCTACCAGTCTGTTAGTCAATTTGCTTAGCTGTTTATTTGCCTACATATTGTTTTTCATTTCCCCATTTTGATGTTTCCCAGTGACTGAGTAATATGTTTACAGTCAAGTGGAACCTCTGGGCACAGCTGTTTGTGCGCTAATGATTTGGCACGGCTGACTAGGCATTCAGCCTGTTCTGGCAATAGAGCATTTTTAGTGCTTGAGGCAAACACATGAATACACACACATATGAATGTGCACATGTGTAAATATACACATAGACAGAAAGAGGGGAGAGAGAGAGAGCTAGAGAGGAAGAGACATAAACAAAATTGAGTATGAGAAAGCACTGTCTTTCTTATACACATAGGGAAATTTGGTCACTGTCATAAGTTAGAAAACATTTAGCATTAATTTTTTATATAAAATTATTTTAAAGCAATTTGGCAAAGATAAACAAACAAAAAAACGATCAAAAACAAAACCAAAAACAATAGAATAACAATTGTCTTTCAATTACCAAAGGTCAAGTTCATTTGAAGTTTGGATGTCCTTAACTGATGTTTCTGTTAATTTCAGGTTCATTTTTTATCTATTTTTATTCCAACAATTGAAAGCTGCTTTATTCTCTCTCTCCCTCTTTCTTTCTCTTTCTTTCTCTCTCTCTCTCTCTCTCTCTCTGATATTGGTTGCTTATATGAAGTTTTGATCTCCAAACCAATCTGACTCTTAAATCCTGTTGACAGAAATTATATTATAACGTTGGACCCAGTTTTCTTAATCTAACATCTTATCTTACAAGCAGTTTATTTTGATGCTATTTATTTATTTATTTGCAAAAGTAATGACGATGATGATCGTTATTATTACAATCATTATTATTATTATTATTATTATTATGGTGGTAAAAGGCGGCAAGCTGGCAGAATCATAAGCACACTGGACTAAATATTTAGCAGCATTTTGTCCATTTTTACATTGAGTTCAAATTCTGCTGAGGTTCACTTTGCCTTTCATCCTTTTGTTGGCTGATAAAAAAATACCAGTCATATACCAAGGTTATATGTTGATTTGTTTACATCCTGGTGAATTAGTGGTTTGGCAAAGAAGACTGATAGAAAAAGCACCAGATGCACAAAAGTAAAAACCAAGGGCAATTTGTTTGACTAAAACTTCTCAAGGCAGTAGCCCAGCATAACCTTTGTCCAACAACTAAAACACATACTAGATAAAAGAAACTGAAAAAGTCGAAAGAAATCATCATCATCATTAATATTATTATTAAAATTAAAATTAAAAGAGTGCCATTGTTATCTAGTGAACGATATTTCGACATCTTGTGTCTTCAACTGGTTCAAAAAATAATTTTATCAATCTACTTCATTTTGGTTAATATATAAAGGATTGTGGTAACTCCTCCAGAAGATATAGAGTCAAAATTTATTATTATTAGTATTCGTATTAGTATTATCTCCTCTTGTTTAATAAAACCTATGACATGGCTGGTAAAGTGCTGGAATTAAAATCTCTGAATACTTTGAGCAATGCTTGTACTTTTGATAATTATCTTCTATATGAACTTGATAATAAAGTAATACTCTCTTATTTTTGACCTATTATCCTTATGAATTTGATAATACAACCAGTAAGTACTATATGGTTGACCTTCTGTGTAAACAGAACACATTTTTATTGTCTCCCTTTGTTGTTGACTCTTACCATCCCAGTATCAATCGTAATGGTACAAAGTGAGAGCTATTTCTGTGTACTAAATGCTACCAGTTATTATTGTAATCTATGGAGAGGTGTACTATCGCCACTTCACCATTATTAACATCACTAACAGATCTGATGTTAGCTGGTGTATATAAACTTTATTTCTGGCTCCTGTGCAGGTGACACGTAAAAAAACACCACATAAGCATGGCTGTTGCCAGTACCGCCTGACTGGCCCTCGTGCCGGTGGCATGTAAAAGGACCCACTATATTCTTGGAGTGGTTGGCGTTAGGAAGGGCATCCAGCTGTAGAAACTCTGCCAAATCAGATTGGGGCCCGGTGCCGCTATCTGGTTCGCCAGTCCTCAGTCAAATTGTCCAACCCACGCTAGCATGGAAAGCGGATGTTAAATGAAATTCTTCTTCTATTGAAGAGCGTAGGCTTGAAACATAAAAGACTTTCTCATTTCCCATGTGTTAAACTAATACATCTGTTTGTTGTTTACATACCCGTCTTCATCTTTTGTTTTGTTTTTTTGTAAATTCCAACTATATGATATATATATATATATATATATATATATATATATTTGCATACACATACATACACACATACACACATATATATATATGTAATGTGAAAAAAAACTTAAGACCTGGTAATTCAATCCACATTGAATTACCAGGTCTTTTGTTCCTTCACATTACATATTTATATCTTTCGTCTCAAATTACTCTTGTGCACTTCTAAGTCCAAACCTCTATACTGTGAGAGAATTTCTAATCAATCTTATTTCTAAAAATATATTATATCTACATATGTTATATATATATATACACACACACATACACTACAGGCTTCTTCCGTACCATATAACAAATCCACTCGCAAAGCTTTGGTCGGCCCAGGGCAATATTAGTTTGAGTTTTAAAGCTGAGTCAACAGTGAGGCGTTCCAACTAGATGAAATATCTTAGTGGTTAAAAAATGTCAGCAGAAGGGCTCCCTAGGGGTTACGACCAGGATGCATCCCAGTTATAACTCCTGGGAGAGACACTGCAATTAGGTTGTATTACTTCTGCTTTGGGCTGGTCAGTAAGGTGAGGAATATTGTATTTGACCCTTTTTCAGGATCTTCAAGACTGGTGAGAGAAATGCATCCTTAATGTTTGCTATAGACCAAACTTAGTTGAAGGCATCAATAACTAAGGTGGTGGTACTAAACTTAGAGACAGTTAAGTTTTGACCCATGGTGTCAAATTAATCTCAGAACTTGAAGCAATCCAACGAAGCTACACGAAGAAGATGGCCTCTATGCAGCATATAAGCTATTGGGAAAGATTCAAGAGATTAAGACTCTATTCCTTAGAGCATAGGCGAGAAAGATATGCCATAATATACATCTGGAAGATCCTGGAAGGACTTGTCCAAAACTTTGGCATCAAGAGTTACACAAATACTAGAACTGGGTGCCACTACATAGTTCCAAGGACTCCAAATTTGCCATCAAGATGTAGGACAAGGTACTGCAGCAGCCTGGGCTTCAGAGGTCCACAGCTCTTCAATATCCTCTCAAAGGACCTGAGAGACCTGCATGGGGTGGATATAGGTGTCTTCAAAATGAAGCTGGACCTCTTCCTGTCAGGTGTCCAAAGATGAACCAACTTCATGGCAGGAGGTGCAGATGAGGGCAGCTGCATCAAATGTCAATTGCTAAAAAGCATTCGTGAAGTAAAATCATGTAGCAACACCGAATGGCGGTGCCCCAGCATGGCCACAGCTCGTGAGCTGAAACTAGATGAAATGAAATGAAAAATGTATATAAACTGTTTGACCTACAATTTTATTTATTGTTTGCCTGATTCAAATCATGAGTCATTCTTTTTCCATGTCACTTCAATAACAGAAGTTTAAAACAGCCAATTCCTTTTAGAAAAGCATGGACTTTAGCCCCACCAATTTCCCCCTTGTATAGAATCTGTGGTGTTATGCTTATGTTATAAATCATCATCATCATCATTACCATTGTTGATGTTAATATCACAGTCACTACTATTGTAATTGTTATTATTAACAATCATGGTGGGTTGGTCATTTGGGATGAGTGGTGAATAAAATGACTAATGACTTGCAGCATTTAGTTATATCTTCTCAGATTCTGAGTTCAAGTCTTACTAAGGTTGATCATATATTTTATCCTTCTAATCTAGAATGAAACTTTTGAATAAGATGTAGCGCCCTCCCAACCTATCTAGGACAGCAGAAATGACCACCCAGCCTATGCCTACATAGGAAGTTCACATAAAATAATGGTAATCATGATTATGTTGATACAGTGTCGGTGACATGTAAAAAGCACCAACCGATTGTGGCTGTTTGCCAGCCTCCTCTGGCCCCTGTGTCGGTGGTACGTAAAAAGCACTCATGGAGTGGTTGGTGTGAGGAAGGGCATCCAGCCATAGAAACACTGCCAGATCAGACTGGAGCCTAACGCAGCCTCCTGGCTTCCCAGACCCCGGTCAAATCGTCCAACCCATGCTAGCATGGAAAATGGACATTAAACGATGATGATGATGATGAGTATATATAGTATTGATATCCTGTAAAAAAAATAATAGAAACTTAATATAGGAGTGGGCATAGCTGTGTGGTTAAAAAGCTTACTTTGCAGTCATGTGGTTTCAGGTTCAGTCCCACTGTACACCACTTTCAGCAAGTGTCTTTTAGTATAGCCCCAGGTCAACCAGTGCATTGTCAGTTAACTCTGATGAGCATTAAGTTATATGATCTGATTGTTACATAACACTCCATTGTATTCCTAGCATGAAACTGATTATGATGATAATGATGATGAAATTCCTATCAGTCATTAGATTATGGCCATGAAAAATTTTGATCTGATGAATTGATCCTAGCACTATTTTTTTTTTATTTTTGTAAATCTGGTACTTATTCTAGTGGTCTCTTTTGCCAAACTAGGACATAAACACACCAACACTGGTTGTCAAACAGGAGTAGGGGACAGACTCATACATACACATATGTATGTGTGTGTGCATATATATATATATATATATACACACACACGTACACAATGGGCTTCTTTCTTTAGATCTAACAAATCCACTCATAAGGCTTTGGTCAGCCCACAGCTGTAGTAAATGACACTTGCCCAAAATGGCACACAGTAGAATCGAACATGGAATTGTACAGTTGGAACGGAAATTTCTTACCATGCAACCACACCTGTAAGAAATTCACTCTAAGTTAAAAATCATCAACATGTTTATAATTCCACAACCATATTTTAAAGTCTGCTTAAGTAGTTACTCATAAATGCTCTGCAGCCCATTCTCAGTATGAAAATTTTGCTTGTGTACTGTTGGGCCATGTTTGTTCACCTTTGTACTTGTGGTGGGAGTGGTATTAGTATTGTTAGTAAAGGTGGTAGTGATAAAAGCATATTGAATAATGGTGGTGGTGGTAGTGTTTGTGGTGGTGGTGGTGAGTGTCACTGATGTAGTTGCTGCCAGTGTTTGCTGTCCAAGAGGATGGTGATGTGACTGGTGTAGAATTCCATTGTTTTATACTTTTCAATAAACTAAAAGAATTTATCTTCAGTGTTTTGAGAGAAAACAAAGAGAGCAAAGGAAAGCAACAGAGAGAAAGAAAGATAGAGAGAGTAGATATATAGAAAGTAGCATAGAAAATTAGCAAGAGTGAGATGGGGGGGAGGGGACAAACTTTTAATAGATAAAGAAATGCAGGAATTAGAGATAAATAAGAATACACATACATACATACATACATACATACATACATTCACTCACATATATATACACACAATCACTCACTCATATGCTTACAGTCACATATACACACACACACACATATATATATATATATAGTTAGACACTATTCCACTTACAGATACATACATATATGTATATACACACTCAAACACACACACACAGACAGATAGACTGAGGGAAAGTGAGAGAGAGAAGTGTAAGAATCGAGGTGGGCGGTGTGGAGGGGTGGATATGGTAGACCTATTTGTTTTTGTGAAAAAAAAAAATTTACCTTTGGACAGAATACTTTATAGCTTGTTTTTCACAGTTATTTGTTAGATGAAATGTTTATATTTTACATTTCCCCTCTGTCTCCCTTCAAGTAAACTGACTCTGTAAAACCTGTAATGGTTTCTTCATCTGTCCCATACATTGAAATTTTGGGGGATGGAACTAGCCTGATTGAGTGATTATGGGTTTTGTAAAGAAAAGGAGAAAGTGAAAAGAATAGGAATTTATTATTAACTATTCTGTATTGTATCCAGTTGATTATTTAATTTATCCAAAATTAGCAGTGTTAAGTTGTAATTACTGACTTGGGTTAAAAACGACAGCAAAAAAAAAAAAGAAAATGGAATTGGGGAATGCAAAGCTATGAAATAAGATCTAAAATCTAGTTGTGGTGTCACACCGATATGTTATTGCTGGTATATGAAGTTAATTCTCTGAATGAACCAAGCACTTTACAGTCAAAAACGGTAAGCAATTATTAGTTGATGAAAACGCTCTATTGTTTCTTTTCAGTGTTGAGTGACAATAGTTGCTATTAAAAAAAAAATTCCATACATATTCTCTCTAAGTTTTCATATTTGTTGAACATTCACAAAAACAAGGGAAAAAAAAAATTTAACATCCATGTTCAAACTCACACACATGGGCAGACTCATACTCACACACACACACACATGGGCAGACTCATACTCACACACACACACACACATGTATATTTGCAAAAAAGAAATGGCTTTTAAAAATTTAAATATTTGTTATGTGGGTGCCACACCAACAATATGTGTGCATATAAACACATGTACATATAAATGCGTGTGTCCTGTTAAAAGGGAATTTGTGCAATTTCTATAAGTGTTTTATTGGTGGGATTTTTTTATATCGCTTCTTTGCAAAAATGCATTTTATTTAATTATTAGATAGTTATGTATATTATTTAATTTAATTTTTTTTTTTATAAACAAGGGATTTTTGAATATCTGTCACATTTGAACAGTAAGTAGAGTAGCTCATTTCTTGCTTTGATTTTAAATATTATTAGAGCCTTCTTGTTTACGTATATGGATGAATATGGTATGTTTTTAACTTTGCTATTGATGTTTCATTGAATAAGCATTCTTGCTTTTTTTTTTTTTTGAGAAAATGTTGATTTTTCATTACTTAGTTGCACACACACACACACGTCGAATAGCATATTTTAAAGTAAGTTTAAGAATAACAATTGAAAACTCACAGAAGTGCAAACTCAGTATTGAGAGCAGTGATGCATATTGTAAAGTTTGTGTTGACTAAGACATTATATATATATATATATATATATATATATATAAATATATACATTCATTCATACATACATACATGCATGCATACACACATGTATGTGTGTGTGAATATACATACATATATATATATAAAATACAAAAATGGGACAAGAACGCAAAACATCCGGACAGTTAGGTGAAACAAAAAAAGGAAAACAAAATATCCAGACAGACGATACAAGGAAAACAAGGATGGATCATTCGGAGTTTTCTATCCTCAGTCGAATTCCAGATTATCTTTGCAATTTCAGCTGGTTATACTCAAGATATACAAACACATGCAAAAAAATGATATAGACAGGCTGTGCATCTATGTACATATACATGTATGTTAGATAGACAAATCCTTGTATTTAGCTTGGTAAAACAGTCAGTATTCAGGAACTATTTTCAGCATCTCTATATCTAATGTATATTTATTATTTGATGACCATTTTTATATAACCTTTTATGCTTTCTCCTTTTGTTTCCCCTCCAAATTAAGTCATTTGTATTTTGATGTAACTCCTGTCTTTTTATAGTTGTTAATCACTAATACACGAAACAAGAGTGGAACCTATTTGTTAACCGCTCTGTCTGAAGTTGGCAAAGTTATGTACCTTGTTCAAGGGAGACAATGCTATAACATTTTGCAGTTTCAGTTTTATGAATTTGTGGTTAATAACCGAGCATCTTAACATAAAGATACTGTGCCTTGTGGTTTATTTTGACAAAAAAAAAAAAAAAAAACTTAACAGGTTATTGCCCTTGGTTAATTATTTTTTACTGCTAATTATAACTTCATACATTTATAACTGTTTAATGAGGATATGTTCTTTCTCTCATGCACATTCGCATATACATTCTCACTCTCTATTCCCCTTTCTCTCTTTATTCTCTCTTTTACCCCTACCTATACAACCACAAAAGAATGTAGTTGTGTATTCTCTTTCTCTCTCTCTTTCTCCATAGATCGTTAGCCACTACACACATTTTTTTTCTCTCCTTGTTTTTTCTGTGTCCCTTTCTGTAGAAGAGCATAGGCTCGAAACGTAAAAGACTTTTTCTATTCTTGGGCGTTATACTAATACATCTGTTTGTTTTGTACACCACCTGTCTTTGTCTTTTGTTTTTTTCGTAAACTCTCCCTATATATATATATATATATATAATATATATATATATAACATAAATGCATGTTAGCTAATCAAAAAAAACCAACAAATCTTCATTCACTTAAACATTTATTACTTGGTATCCAAATTTTAGTCACACCAACTACAACCTGGTCAGTGACATGGTTTGACCACACACACGTTTACTTGTTTATACTACACAGAATTGCATAACAAATCATGGCGGCCTAGGAGTTGAGCACTTGTGTGGTGTGCTTGGGCAATATCCTTAACCTCCATTGTCTTGCATGGGGATTTGATTGGAATATTTACACACAGTTTCTTCTAATAGGGCCCTCTGGCGAGCATGTCTAAGGACTTTACCCCACCTATGATTTTCATATGAATAGTGGAGGTAGAGGTGAAGTTACAAAAACAAAATTACATAAGATTTTAATTGCTAATTTTATTTCTTCCTTTTTATCTTTTGTTTAAGTGTATCGATTTACTTAACCAGTTAATCATAGTTCATTAACAATGATGAAGGCAGATCCAAAGTTACTTAAATTAAGAAGTGTACATATATATTCCTCAGAAAAATTCCTTTTGGTGCAGACATGGCTGTGTGGTTAAGTTACTTGCCTTGCAACCACATGGTTTCAGGTTAAATTCCACTGATATAATCCTGGGCCAACCAATGCCTTATGAGTGGATTTGCTAAACAGAAACTGTATGGAAGCCCATCATATATACATACACACACACATAAATATGTGTATATGTGTGTGTCTTTACATCTGTGTTTGTTTCATCCCCCCCCCACTGCTTGACAACTCATATTGGTTTGTTTATGTTTCTGTGACTTAACAGTTCAGTAATAGAGAATGATAGAATAATTACCAAACCTTTAAAAATGAGTCCTGGAGTCAATTAGTTTGGCTAAAACCTTTTATGGTGACACTCCAGCATGGCTGCAATCCCAAAACTGAAACAAGTAAAAGGTAAATAATAATAGGTTTATAGAATTTTCCCTGTGGGGTGTGTAAAAAATATGTGCTCCCAGTTTGTAATAACAGGGGCAAAAGACCACAGATATATGCAAAATCAGTGTTTGACTGATTATTTAATTGGCTCCAGGAAAATGGAAAGCAAAGTTGATATAAGAAGGATTTGAATTGAGAATTGTAAAGAACAAGCTATAAAAAACTAAGCCAAACAGACCTTGCTGGTGCTTGCCAGCTCCTGTTGAACCATCCAACCCATGCCCATTTGGAAGACAGATGTTAGATGGCGATGATGAATAATGATCATGGAATGCATTTGGTCCGCTTCCTTGGGGATTCTGCCACCCACTGCCCAAGTGATATTACTGAATGTAGGGTAATAAGTCTAGGGAAAGTATTTAACCAAGGCTAATTTTATTGACTCTGGGAAGATGGAAAGCAAAGCTGTCCAGGAGTGGAACTTTGAGCATAAGGAGTCAGAATTACCGAAAGACATTTTGCTCATTAGTCTAATGATTTTTGTCAATCAAATGGAGTAAATGTACTCTAATGGAGTTTACCTGTCATGCCTCATTCAAGAGTACAAAGCCTCGAACACTACACATATCAAGCAAATATTATACCATCCCACCCCATTCAACTGGAGCCTTCACTGTAACAATAAATGCTTGGTGTGACTTGTGTGCTGTATATTGAAAAACTCTTTTCAAACTTGTGTGTTTCATCTTGAATTTTTATATGGTACATCTTGAATGCAATGTGGTATGTTATGTCTTTGAAGCCAGTTTTAGGTTAGATAGTTTGTCTGAAGCTTCTGTTTTTTTTTTAAATTAATTTAACTGATTATATAATTTCCATAAATCCATACCATACATACTCTTTTACTCTTTTACTTGTTTCAGTCATCTGACTGGGGCCATGCTGGAGCACCGCCTTTTAATCGAGCAACTTGACCCCGGGACTTATTCTTTTGTAAGCCCAGTACTTATTCTATCGGTCTCTTTTGCCGAACCGCTAAGTAACGGGGACATAAACACACCAGCATTGGTTGTCAAGCAATGCTAGGGGGACAAACACAGACACACAAACACACACATGCATATATATATATATATATATATATATATATATATATACATATATACGACGGGCTTCTTTCAGTTTCCGTCTACCAAATCCACTCACAAGGCTTTGGTTGGCCCAGGGCTATAGTAGAAGACACTTACCCAAGGTGCCACACAGTAGGACTGAACCCGGAACCATGTGGTTGGTAGACAAGCTACTTACCACACAGCCACTCCTGGGATGTGTTTAATAAAAGTTCTTTTACCCCTCTTATCATATTAAACATAACTTCTCTACAACTATGTCAATAATTCCACCATGACTGCCACCATGGTGAATATAATAAAAATAATTTTGACACTGATAATAATGATGGTGGTGGTGGCGGTAGCAATGATGATGATAATGATGACCATATTTATGTGTTTCTTTGGCTGTGTGGCTAAGAACTCGAAGCCACATAGCTGCAAGCTACATGGGCAAACGTCTTCTGTCTTAGTCCCAGGCCAATCAACTACAAAGTTTTAGAAGTAATTAAATGGAGTGGAATTTTGGAAATTTAACTAAATATTATTATTATTATTATTATTATTATTATTATTATTATTTACTATTATGATGATGATTCTCTGTAATATTTTGAGGTTTTCAAAAAATATCAAATGGAATGGTAGTGCATAGAGACTCAGTTTTTTATGGCATTGGTTGTGGGCCATATGGGATCAAACAAAATGGGAATTTAGATTCCTTCATCATCATCATCATCATCATCATCATTGGTTAATGTCCGCTTTCCATGCTAGCATGGGTTGGACAATTTGACTGAGGACTGGCGAACCAGATGGCTGCACCAGATTCCAATCTGATCGGGCAGAGTTTCTACAGCTGGATGCCCTTCCTAACGCCAACCACTCCAAGAGTGTAGTATGTGACTTTATGTGCCACAGGCGGTACTGGCAACGGCCCACGCTCAAATGGTGTTTTTTACGTGCCACCTGCACAGGAGCCAGTCCAGTGTCACTGGCAATGACCTCGCATGAATGTTTTTTTCATGTGCCTCCATAAAACAAAAAAAATGCAAAAACTAGATAGACTGATACTGCAGTGTGCATGTGAACACACACACACAAACAAACAAACACACATTCAATAATGATTTAAGTTGGCTACTTTTCCATTACTTTAAGTTTCATTCTAAAATGGCAATCATTATAGTGTTTCAACAGAATGAATTTGGTTAGAGGGAAACTGTGTGGTAGCAGATCATTCATATATGTGCATGTGTGTCACTGTAGCTCCACCACACCACTAGAACCTACTTTTGGTTTGTTTACATCCCTATTACCTAGCAGTTCATCAAGGGTGACTGATAGAATAACTACCACCAGACGTTTTTAAAAAAATAAGTTGTTGGGCTGATTTGTTTGTCTAAAACTCTTCAAGGTGGTGGGTGACCCAGCATGGCCACAATCCAATGACAGAAGCAGTTAAAAGAATAAAAATGGAAGATTTGTTTGCAATATAAATCCAGTGACTATAGTGCCATATTGGTCGTTAGTTGGAAAACCTTTGGTTCATTAATTTAAGTAAATGAAATGAACAAATGGATGAGCAGCTTTTTCATTAAAGAACAGACGCTGTGTAAAATTAAAAACACAAAAGTGAAACAAGAATAGATAAAAAAGTAAATAAATAAAAGGTCTCAAAACCCAGCTCTGCTGTTAAATTCAACAGTATTGTCCATGTTACAAGCTCTGTCTATTCTCATAGTCATCTTAACTAGTTTTCTTTCCATCATGAACTTCTGACTTCTTCCTCGCCCACTTCTCTTTCCACAGCTCCTCCCCTTTCGTTTAACTCCACCCACTCAGTGCTATCTGTTGCCTTAATCAAGAGATTTTTCACATTTATGTCCTTCCAGGTTTTAGTGAATTCTTTTCAATTGGTATAATTAACCCCACACCTAAGCTGTTTCAACACAATAGACTCAGCCAGCAGCACATTATTATTGCTTCTTCCAGTCTGTCAGCCTTATTTTTTGCCCTGCCCACTCCTAGCTTAAATCTAGTCATTATCTTAATATCATGTAAAAGGCTATATGTTCATATTAAAATTTCACTGCCTCATATACATACATACATTCATACACACACACACTATATATATATATATATATATATATATATATATATATATATATATATATATATATATGTATATGGGAAGAGAAAGAGAGTTGTAGATGTATGTGTAAATAAGTGAATAAATATATAAATGGAAAGAAATATAACAAAAACTTTGATTCAGAATAAAATGAGAGTAGTTTTGTGTCAACCACTAGGAGAACAATAACTTTCAACAGTGGTATCCAGAACAACAAAAAGAGAACTGATATTCTAGTTTTAATCCATACACTACATACGTTTGCACCACAAACACATGTTTTATTTGAAGTCTTCCAAATTTGGACCAAAAGTTTCATGTTTATATATATAATATGTATTTAGATGTAACGTGGATGTGTATTTTTCCCTCCTAAATAATTCGTTAAGATTTTTGGAAGTTAAAAATTTTAAAAAGTGAGGATTACAACCAATTATGAAAATGAAAAGTTTATGATATCTGGATAGAAAAAAAAACAATCAAGCAAAAAAAAAAAAACAGAAGCTGATGGAAAGATTTATTACATCCAAAGGTGGTCTTCCGTTTTCTGGAAGTTTCCAACAAAATGACTGCTACAAGTTGTTTACACGATCTGTTGCTATATTTTCATCTGAAAGAAAACTTTTTATCTTATGACCAGCAAGCAGTCTTTCAAACCCAGGAAATATATGGAGTTAAAAACTATCAGTCTCTATTAAGACAGTGATTGCCAGAAAAAAAAAAAACAGAAAAAAATTAAAATAATAATAAATAAGAGAAAGAAGGAATAAAATATGACACAAAATCTAAACAGTAGCATCATGATCAAAGAAACCAAAGCAACAACAGCAAAGACTCAGCTTTAATTCTGGAACTTTAATTCTTCTCAAAACCATTTCATTTTAATTTCCTTTCCTTTATTCTTCAAATCCTCCTGATTCTACTACCTCTATTCCTTTCTGAAACGGATGCTCAAAGTGTATGTGATAAACCTTAAGGATATCTTTTTCTACCAATTTCTACCAAAGGATATTATTTTCTACCATTCCTTACTCTATTAATCTTCACTCAAGTGGTATGATGGTGAACCATAACACTCATGACTATGGTTACAACTACTACTATAACCAACAAGGCTGCCACCACAACTGGCCTTACTCATGTGATTCTAACCAATATGCCTGTTATCCCAGTTGCCAATATGCAACCTGGACAAATGAACCTTTCGTAGGTTTTGCTTACATTTTTTTCTAAAGTTCATTTCTTTTTTCTTTTATCTTTTTCTTTGTTTTGCTTTTGTTTCTGTTTTTGTTTTGGTATAGAAACTTTTTTTTTCAAGAAAACTTATTTATTTCATCATAATGTTGTGAATGTTGTCAGAGAAATTTCTTAAATTTTTCTTCTTATTACTCTGTTCTTTGAATGTTACATAAATTAATTAGTCATTAGATATCTTTAAATTAATTTGTCATCTTTGGTTTACTTTGGTTTTGTTTCATTTCTTTGAAATCATCCTCCTTCATTTTATCATGCTTAGCTGTAATTACAGAAATACTAATTTCCAACATAGGCACAAGACCAAACATTTGAGGGTAGCAGGTTAGTCAGTTATATTGATCACGGTACTTGGCTGGTACTTTATTATGTCAACATCCAGAGAGTTACCATCAACAAGAATTGAAATCAAAATGCAAAAACCTGGAATAAATGCTACAAATATTTTATTTTCCACTGCTTTAGCAATTTTCTTAATCCATTGCTCCTTGGAATCAAAGAATTAATACATGTTATCAAGTCATCACATTCTTATTTACTTTACTGAAGTAGATTCTAGAAGGCCTTAAACTTCAGATGAAAACTCCAATCATTTCACTGCAAAAGAATGTAGCATATTCTAAAAAGGGTATCATTTTAAAATGTTTTAGGAGTAATTAAATGGAGTGGAATTTTGGAAATTTAACTAATTATTATTATTATTATTGATCACGGGTCCCAGTCTCAGACCGGGCGATGTGTATGTTTATGAGCGAAAACACCTAAGCTCCACGCGGCTCCGGCAGAGGGTAATGGTGAACTTCTGCTGACTCTTTCGCCACAACTTTCTCTCACTCTTTCCTCCTGCATCTTGCAACTCACCTGCGACGGACCGGCGTCCCATCCAGGTGGGGAACCTATACACCAAGGAGACTGGGAAACTGGCCCTTATGAGCCAGGCGTGGCTCGAGAAGGAACAAACAAAACAATTATTATTATTATTATTATTATTATTTTGCTGTGTAATATTTAGCTGAAAATATTTTGAGGTTTTCTGAAAAATATTAAATGGAATGGTGGTGCATAGAGACTCAGTTTTTTTTTTTATGGCATTGGTTGTGGGCCATATGGGATGAAAACAAAATTGGAATTTAGATTCCTTCTGTTTATAAACCCCTTGAGCAAAAACTAGATAGGTTATCAATTGATACTGCACTGTGCATGGGAACACACACACATTCAATAATGATTAAAGTTGGCTGCTTTTTTGTTACTTCAAACTTCATTCTAGAATGGTAATCTTCATTATAGTGTTTCAACAGTCAACAAGTTTCCTTTGTTGGAACACTGCTTCAACAATTGCAGAATACAAGAGAAAAATAAATCCTGGAAACAATAGGAAAATAGGTAACTTTTAACTATAATCTAAGACAAAATATTTGCTCTATATGATGTACTGAGTGGTACTTGTTATATCGATCTCAGAGTGATTATAACCCAAACAAACTCCAAGGGTACCTATACTCAAAATGTAAAGGGATGTAGCTAAATACCAAAATGCACTTTTTTTTATTTGCTATCACTTTATTGATTATACCATACACTGCTATATTAAAAAAAAATTCTAATAATAATAATAATAATCCTTTCAACAATAGGTACAAGGCCTGAACTTTTGGGATGGAGGGATCTAGTTGATTATATTTACACCAGTGTATGACTGGTACTTATTTATCACCCCCCCCAAAAAAAAAAATGTTGAAAAGCCAAGCTGACTTTGGTAAGATTTAAACTCAAAATGTAATGAGTCAAAAGAAATGACACTAAGTAATTAGCCTGGTAGCATACTAATGAATCTGCCAGCTTGCTGCAATATTACTACCAATT
>NC_043000.1:117616064-117633564 GCF_006345805.1 Octopus sinensis
GGCATTAGCTGACCTGGTTCTGTAATAGAAGACACTCAAGGTGCCAGAGAGGGAAATAAATTATTTCATTTCCATTTAAATAGTTAAGCTCCCTTTGAAGTAAGCTTTTATACCTACATAATTATCATTTAATCCTTTCATTTCCATATGCTTTCATTTCTATTAATTTTGAGAATAATTAAGAATTTTGTAAAATAACTTTATTATTATTAATGATGATGATAATTAGGTAGGTGTTGAGCCCTTTCGATACCAACCCAGCTGAACCGCCTCTGGCTTTGTAGTACAAATGTCTTGTTTTCATAAGATCTGAATTATAATCTTCCACCAAACCTTAGTCACAATTTATGTTTCTAACACCAGCTTAATGATAACCAAGTTATTTTACTAAATTCTTTGTTATATTTAAAATTAATTGAAAGAAACTCAGAGCATCTCAAAATAAATACAGTAGAGTAAGGGTTAGAATATAAATTGACATGAAATTCTAAAAGATTTTGTTTTAGATCATTTTAATATTAGAAGTTTGTAATGTGGAACCAGGGGTGGTTGCAGGCAAATTGGTATCAAAAGGGTTAATGGATGAATTTACCATAGCGATGTCATAAAAAAGAACAACATCCAGCATTACGACTATATATTGTAAAATGCTCAACTAATTAAATGTAGATGTAGAAGTCTTTCAGTGAAGTCAATCATAGGATAATTAATACATCATAAGCTACGTGATCTTAACATGGAGCTGGAAACCAACTTAGTACAGATATCAAACTGTTGGATAGGCTGTGATCTTGAGTAGTGTGTCTTAGGTAATTGCTTTGGTTCTGTTCCTGCTCATAATAGCTTTCACAAACATATCCTCAGTTGGCAAATAATCTGTTCCCTAGAGTACTGTTACTCAATGTCTCCCGTTGAGAAATTTACAAATAGTAATTTTCTATTATATATATATATGCACACATTTCACACCTGGAAGGTGTTTATAAGCCATTTAAAAACACACAAAAACTGTTAGAACATCCCTAGCTGTGCTAATTGTACCAACCTACTAAAGGTAATCAAGAATCTTGTTTATAACAACTTACAGAAAGGTCACAATGCCACGTACAGTTTGAGCTGAAGAAAATAGTATCATCATTATCAACTTCATCATTTGATGCCTATTTTCCATGCTGGCATGGGTTGGATGGTTTGACTGGAGCTGGCGAGCCAGAGAGTTGTACCAAGCTCCAATTGTCTGTTTTGGCGTGGTTTCTACCATGAGATGCCTGTCGTAATGCCAAAGTGTCTTGGGTAATTTTTACATGGCAATCTTGTTTATGACAACTTACAGAAAGGCCTCAATACCATTTATAGGGGAGCTGAAAATAACATGTAATTAAATACAAAATGCTTTCAAGTAATTCATTATTTTCACCATTAGCCCTCTAATTCATTGCAATCTGAATACGCAATTCTCAAGTTATTATCTAAATCTGACCCTGAAATTTAGAAAAGCAACCCCATCATTTCATATTCATATCAAAGAGATGGCTACAGTGTGCAGACAAATCATTTCTTCATATTGACAAGCTCACTGATTAACTGGAAACATTCCATCAGGCGGCGAGCTGGCAGAATCGTTAGCATGCTGGGCGAAATGCTCAGCGGTATTTCGTCTGCCGCTACGTTCTGAGTTCAAATTCCGCCGAGGTCGACTTTGCCTTTCATCTTTGCACTGGGGTCGATATAATTGACTTAATCTGTTTGTCTGACCTTGTTTGTCCTCTCTGTGTTTAGCCCCTTGTGGGTAGTAAAAAAATAGGTATTTCGTCTACTGTTACACTCTCAGTTCAAATTCCGCCAGGGTCGACTTTGCCTTTCATCCTTTCAGTGTCGATAAATTAAGTACCAGTTACGCACTGGGGCCGATGTAATCGACTTAATCTCTTTGTCTGTCCTTGATTATCCTCTCTATGTTTAGCCCCTTGTGGGTAGTAAAGAAACAAGAATTGAAAGAAACCCATCATGTGTGTATGTGTGTGTTTGGATGTACTCTTGTCAAAATGTCATGTGATGGTTAGAAATGAGCATCATCATCATCATCATACAAGCAAAGTTGTTCATTTCTAGTCTTCCATGAAAATCATAGGTAAAGGTAGGCAACAGCAAGGGCATCCAGCTGTAGAAGATCTACCTCAACAAACTCCATCTGACACAAGCATGCATGGAAAAGTGGACATTAAATAAGGATGATGATGATATACGATCTATTATCTATATTCTGTGAAACAATTTACTTTAGTGAATATGGATGTCATTAATTTTGATTCGTATAGTTAATGAAGTGAATTTTTTTAAGGCAATTTGCTTTTAGGAATTTATGCCGTTATTGTATTATTGTTTTGGTGATATTACATTGCAATTAAGTTATAAAAGGTTTCATGTATGTAAAGAAACAAATTTCAGATGTGTAGGAGTTAAGGAAACAATATCATTTATGTGGGTATTTGAAATTACTGCTTGTGTGTGTATGTGTGTGTGTGTGTGTGTGAAGAACATTTTACACTCTCACCCTGTTTCTATTTCTGTCACTTTTTCTTTCTCTCTCTCTCTCTCTCCCCACCTTTTCTCTCTGTTGTGTGAGCGGATCTATTTCTAGCATAAGGGTGTCCACATAGTGGTTTTCCTCTGATATGTATATAATACAATTTTACTGAACCTTCAGTTTTTTTATATGCTAGACCCCTGGTGTGAAATCGATGTTAATTAAATTAATATCTAATTTCTCACCCTCATTTTAAATTTATATATATATTTATATATATACAAAAATCCTATAATTATGAGTATAATTATAATTAGGGTTCAGCAAAAATTTGCTTCACCACATACCGAAATTTAGAAATAGCAGTTAAAACTAACTATTTCACTACCATCTCCCAGACAACACTACTCAACAACTCATGCAGGTAAAGATTATTATATATATATATATATATATATATCTGTACACACACACAACAGCGTCATTTGACGGGCCATGCTGGAGCACCACCTTTAGTCAAGCAAGTCAACTTATTCTTTGTAAGCTTAGTACTTATTCTATTGGTGTCTTTTACTGAACCGCTAAGTTACGTGGATGTAAACATGCCAGCATCGTCTGTCAAGTGATGGTGGGAGGACAAACAGACACACAAACATATTCACACACACACACACACACATATATATATATATATCTACACGACAGGCTTCTTTCAGTTTCTGTCTACCAAATCCACTCCCAAGTCTTTGGTTGGCCTGAGGCTATAGTAGAAAATATTTACTCAAGGTGCCATGCAGTGAGACTGAACCCAGAACCATGTGGTTGGTAAGCAAGCTACTTACCACACAGCCATATATACATTCACACACACACACACACATTGTTTACATCATAAAAATTTGGAAACTGAGAGACCTGAAATAATTTGTTTTTAACAGTGGAGCTTGAACTAGATAAAGCTATAATCATATTGCATATAGAATATTGAATTACAAAATTCTTTGGATATATGTCCAAGGTGTCTTTTTTTATCACCCAATATTTAGACACTCTTATTTGTAGCATTATTTGCTTCAAGCTCCATCATTAAAAACGTGTGTGTGTTTGAGAGAGGAGATAAAGATAAATACGCATACACAATCATCATCATTGTACATATCTATGTATGCTATTCAAGTCATGAAGATTTGAGTTCAGTCCCACTGCATGACGCTGGACTGACCAACGCCATGTGAATTGATTTAGCAGATGGAAACTGAAGGAAGCCTGTTGTGTGTGTATTTGTGTTTGTGCCTCCTTGGTTTGGCATTAAATGATAGTTTTGACAAGTATCACTGTAATAAAAGTGGTACTAAGATTGGTTAAAGTACAAAGGTTAACATTTTGATAAATACAGGCACCCATGATAATCATTTAACATCTGTTGTCCATGCTCCTATAGGTTCGACAGTTTGACAGGTGCTGGCAATCCAGGGGGCTGCATTGGACTCCACTGTCTGCTTTGGCATGGCTTCTACAGCTGGATGCCCTTTGTAACACCAAGCATCACATAGATACAACAATGACGATAATGATGATGATAGTGATGATGGCTATGGTTATGGAATGTGTAGTGGTGGATAGAAGTTGAGTGACAAGTAGAGGTTCCTGGTTTGAATATTCAGGGTGGAAATGGTCAGGTATGTTCAAGATGTGATAGAGGTGATGGTAATTATATTATTAAGAATGAAATTTTCATTTACACATATTGTATACAGTGTATTAAGTCAATGTATAATGAAGTGGTATTTATATATTTCATTTGGAAGGCAATGAGCTGGCAGAATCGTTAGCAGGCTGGGCGAAATGCTTACGTTCAGAGTTCAAATTCCACCGGGGTCGACTTTGCCTTTCATCCTTTTGGGGTCAATAAATTGAGTACCAGTTGCATACTGAGGTCGATCTAATTGACTGGCCTCCCTCCCCAAAAATTTTGGGCCTTGGGCCTAGAGTAGAAAAGAATATATATATGTTTCATTTGGTACATGACTAAGTGCGAATTTTATCCTTTTTTATTTTAGATTTTTCTCCTCATTTCTTATTCTTTTATTGTTAGTTTAGAGTAGCAGTTCTTTTGAAGGTCCATATAAGATTTTTGTGGTCCATGCAAGCAAAATACTAAATTGAAGACCCACAGTTGTATTTTAGGTTTCCATGAAAAAAAATTTGCTTTAGGTGTATCTGTTGCAAGTTCAAAGTACACAGGTTAATTAATGTGTGATAAATAAAATAGGAGTTTTGAAAGAAGTGTCTATAAAATTAGATTTCAAACATCAAATAACTGTGGGGAGGGGACACCAGAATAGATTAGTAATCAAAGGGGTCTATAGATAAAAGAATAGCTGAGAACCAGTCGTTTAGAGCCATAAAGCTCCTTAGTTCATATTCAATATTTCTAGGTATTCAGGGTCTTATTTTCAAGAATTGAACAGATTTTGTGCCTGCTTTTTTTTTTTTATATATAAACAAAGGTTTTGAATTAAAAGGTATTTGAACACATCTGTGTATTTAATGAAACATATATAAAAATTAAGGTGTTTCTCATATATATATATATATATATATATATATATATATATATATATATAGCACTCTCTCACCTTAGCGTTTTTCAGCCGGATAACTGAAGAGATGGTGGCGTGGATTTCCACCTCAGCATCCGAAAATCGGAGTTTTACCATGGCTACCGAATAATTGTCACATATTACATATATATATATATATATATATATATATATATATATATATTTAGATAGATAGATAGATAGATAGATAGACGTCTATACATATATATAGATATATATGAATATATATATATATATGTGTGTGTGTGTGTATTTATAAGAAATAATTAAAATTCAGTTGAATTAGGTACTTAAGTTGAGGCTCCAAGTCAGTCCAATATTATCCACACAGCTTGAGGTAGGGTGAATACACTAATACTTTGACATCCTTGTTACTTATTTGTTTTATATATATATATATATATATATGCATATATTTATGTGTGGGTGCATGTAATAGAAAAGAATTTAAAATTTAATTGTGAAATAAAATGGGTCAGTTTTGGGTTAGGAAATTTTATGCGCACAAAGCTTCTGTTGTTTACACACGGATCTTTCTTCGTAATGAAAACCAGTCATATATTTATCCAACATATTGTATATGATTTCCATATATATATATTTATATATAAGCAGGATGTGTTCTTATTTTTATCACACACACACCTACAGTCACAGAGCAAGCTTAAATGTTTGCTTTATGTAAACATCCATGTAAGTTTACTTCATGTTTCTACTTGTCTTATCACTGTTTAAGCCTCCAATTAATTATTTTTATTGTTGAGGTTTGCACTGTTATGCAAATTACAATTATGAATTTCTACTAGTTCCTATGTCCCCAAGAACAGTTACATAGAAAATAATAGTAGTATGTGTGTGCACATATATATAATGTATATATGTGTGTATGTGTGTGTATATATATATATATATATATATATATAAGTGACAAGCAAAATCTGTAAAAAGACTTTCTTCCTGATAACTTAGTAGCTTCTAAGTGGAAGGAAGGGCAACAGTGTTCTTTGTCTATCTCTTTAACTTCTTGGAGATTTTAGGCAAAATTATACTAATGAGTCCATCTGTTGTAATTTAATTAAATTCTGTGTCTTTGTGCAGCTGATGATTGCTCTGCATTTAAATTAATGTAGTGATTGCATTGTTCAATTAAATGGAGTTGCATGAAACGATCATACTACATTACCTCAGGATATACTTGTTGCTTATTTTGATATATATATATATATATATAATATATATATATATATAAACATATATTGCCAGTATGGAAGGTGGATGTTAAACAATGATGCTGATAATATATAGATGCTCTTTATTTACTAGTTTTTTCCAGATATTTTTTATGGTCAATTTTGAACACCAGTTGTTATATTGCTCAAGCATAAAATGATGTCAAAATTATTTTTCCCTTGAAAACCAAAGCATTTAGTGTTCTCCCTTAAAGATAATATTCTCTGGCTCTCTCTCTCTCTCTCTCTCTCTCTCTCTCTCTCATTAAATAAGTTTGAGAAAATATCATTACATTGGCTTCTGTTTCAGCTTTTTATTGCAACAGTATATTGAACTTATTGACTTGGAAATATTTATTCTTTGCCTTTGTTTTAATTTGCTGTAAGGTTTCTTCTTAACCTTTGAAGACAATCAAAACTCACATCTTTTAGACACTGACAGAACTTCTCAAAGAGTATCATCAACAATAGATACAATCAGTGCTCTAACCTATTTTGTGTCTTCTGTGTGCCTTCATGTGCAAGGTTGTTATGGATGTGGTGGTATTCCATTGTTACAAATGCATGTGCTACCCTACCTGTTGCAAAAATAAAAAGAACAGTCATCTATTTGTTTAATTTTATAGTTTGAAGATTTTTGAATCTTGAATTACACTAGAAGAGTCTTGACTTGCACTAGATTTGGATTATATTGAGGAATGGTTGTGCTGGGTTAGCATCACTACTCTCTTGTCTCTGACTTCCTAGTCATGATCACAATAATCAAACCAGATTGGCGGCAAGCTGGCAGAAATGTTAGCACACCAGGAGAAATATTTAGTGGTATTTTGTCTGCCTGTACATTCTGAGTTCAAATTCCACCAAGGTCGACTTTGCTTTTCATCCTTTTGGGGTCGATAAATTAAGTACCAGGGATGCACTTGATCCATTTGTTTGTACTTGTTTGTCCCATCTGTGTTTAGCCCCTTGTGGGTAGTAAAGAAATAGGTATTTTGTCTGCCTCTATGTTCTGAGTTCAAATTCTGCTGAGGTCGACTTTGCCTTTCATCCATTCGGGGCCGATAAATTAAGTATCAGTTGCGTACTTGGGTCGATCCAATCGACTGGCCCCTTCCTCCAAAATTTCAGGCTTTGTGCCTATAGTAGAAAAGGATAATCAAGCTAGATACATATGTAAACTGATATCACCTTGGATAAACTACTCACTTGTGACGAAAAAAAATGTCTTACATCCTCGGCTGGACATGTAGAAGTGATTTAATGTAAAGATTACTTGCCTACCACATGGTTCCAGGTGCAGTCCCACTGCATGGAACCTTAGGGAAGTGTATTTTCCTATAGACCTGAGCTGACCAAAGCTTTGTGAGTAGATTTTTTTTTATTGCCCACAAGGGGCTAAAACATAGAGGGGATCAACAAGGACAGACAAAGGGATTAAGTCGATTACATCGACCCCAGTGCATATCTGGTACTTAATTTATCAACCCCGAAAGGATGACAGGCTAAGTCGACCTTTGTGAGTAGATTTATTAGACAGAAACTAAAAGAAGCCTGTCGTGTGTGTGTGTAAGTATGCATGTGTATGTGTGTTTGTATCACTTTGTGTTGACATTATATGATTATTGTAAATGAATGTCAATCAGTCCAATACTCTACAAAAACATGTCCGGCCAAAATGTTACCTTGCTGACACCCAGCAATAGAAAATCTGTCTCCATAAATTCCATCTGATCCATGCAAGCATGGAAAAGTGAATGTTGAATCAATGATGATGACATTCTGTTCTTCTTTGATGAATTTTGTATATTTCTTGTTTTCTCTCTGTTCTGTATATTTTGCTATGTTTAATTACTCTTGCACGCTTTTCCCATATATATATATATATATATATATATATATATATATATATATAGGTCAATGGGTTTAAAGTCTGAAGAAATGCTGTAATGTTAAATGCTTTATGGACACCTAGGGTAACCCCATAAAGCTGCCATACCTATCTTGATATACTCTCCTGCTCTATAATTTAGAAGTGCTTCTTTTTCAGATTTATAACTTACTGATGATTATATATGTATATATAGATTAAATAATCATAGTGATATTGTTAATCCTACTATAATCCATTTGTAAACAGTTTAAATGTTTATCCATTTCATAGCATCTCATGAATTCCTTCATTTTAAAACTATTTTCCAGGTCAAGACTCAACTTGAACATCCTACAAAATACCATATCCAGCAGAAGCAAAACCAGCAGATTCAGCTGTTCTTACATGAAAAGCAAGTATCAGGATCCACAAGTGTTCCAGGAAATACACAGTCCATGCCCAATATGGTGGCACTTCAGGGTACCAATATTACCGATCAGAGTGACGTACTCCACACAGCCAGTGCTCCTTTGACTAATCCAGACAGTCCTTTACCTTTACCAGCAGTAGCAAATCCTGCTCCCACAGATGTGAGTTTTTGTTCATTTATTTTAATGTTTATGTTCTATGAATGCTAAATATATTTTAACCCTGTGGTATTTAAATCGGCCAGATCTGGCCTAAATAGTTTACCTGTTCTTTTTCGCTCAGACTAACCAGATCTGGCCTTTTAAACCGGCCTTAAAGAGTCATTCTAAAAATAAACAATCACATCATTGAAATCTCAAAGCCATAAGATAATGCATAATTAATTCAAAATCATGTGAAGAAATAAATATTGCATTTGATAAAGTAATCTGAATGCTAAAGGATTAAAACAAGTTATAAGAAAGCATTTATTGACATTAGTATGCATATATATATATATGTGCTAGTGGAGCGCTAAGAGTACCATCCAAGCATGATCATTGCCAGAGCAACAAACTGGCTTCCATGTTGGTGGCACGTAAAAAGCACCGTTCGAGCATGATCGTTACCTGCATCGCCTTACCGGCACTTGTGCTGGAGGCACATGAAAAAACATTCGAGCGAGTTCATTGCCAGTGCCGCTGGTCTGACTCCTGTGCAGGTGGCACATAAAAAGCACCATCTGAGCGTGGCTGTTGCCAGTAACGCCTAAGTAACATGCCGGTGGCATGTAAAAGTACCCACTACACTCTTGGAGTGGTTGGCGTTAGGAAGGGCATCCAGCTGTAGAAACTCCACCAGATCAGACTGGAGTCTGGTGCAGCCTCCTGGCTTCCCAGACCCTGGTCGAACCATCCAACCCATGCTAGCATGGAAAACGGACGTTAAACGATGATGATGATGATGTGTGCTAGTTGGAAAACTTGTTTGTACACAAATGCCCAGCAGTTCTAAAGGAAGATTACTGGTAGATATTATATCCTGTAGTTTTGCTCTCTCAAAGTAGCAGAATGAAAAATTCCTTACTGCATTTTATGTCATATAAGATAGATGTTTTGTCAAAAAAAAATTTTTTTAATTCACCCTAGGCCCTATATGCAAAGTTAAGTTTTAAGACGCTAAAATTTCTTTTCCTGAATATGCACTGTTGAATTTGGGGTATGCCTAGTAAGCCGTTGTGTTTTTTATGCCATCAGATATGGTAATTTTAAAAAGAAGGGTCAGTGGCCGGAAGGGCATTCAGCCGTAAAAATATTGCCTCGAATAAATGTCTTTCCAACCCATGCCAGCATAGAAAAACAGAGACGAAACGAATGAAACTTATTCTTGTACTTTGAAAAGGACAACTTTTACACATACAACAAATGTGTGTATGTGTGTATGCATTGCTTCTCCAGAAGTCATATTTTTCGCCGAAGGCCAAGATTAAGATTAGGGGTTAAGCTTCCAACACTTCTGCACTGACATCTTGAGTATGTTAATCCCATTTCAGCTGTGGAATTTAATTTTCTTTTAAGAAGTACTGTAATTAGCTATTCATATTGTTGTTGTGCATGAGCAGGGTTTTTATTTATTTATTCATTTATTTGTTTTGTCCTTCGCTGTTTCTGATTGGTTCATTTGAATATGTCTGTTAATTGGGGGGAGCGGGGCATTTCTTTTTATGTAGGAGTCTGAGACGACTGTTGAGTCGTTATTGTTGTCTCTACTTCTTCTTCTTATTATTATCATTATTATTATTATTATTATTATTATTATTATCATTATTATCATTATTATTATCATTATTATTATTATCATTATTATTATCATCATTATTATTATCATCATTATTATTATCATCATTATCATTATTATTATTATCATCATTATTATTATTATTATTATTATCATTATTATTATCATTATTATTATTATCATTATTATCATTATTATTATTATCATTATTATTATTATTATCATTATTATTATTATCATTATCATCATCATTATTATTATCATTATTATTATTATCCTTATTATTATTAATATTATTATTATCATTATTATCATTATCATCATTATTCTTATTATTATCATAAAGGGGGAAGTGGAACTGCAGTTGTTTATCACCTTAAGATTTTTTTTTAATTCCATAGGTTGTGTCCTTTATCATTTCTTTTGACATCATGGTGGAAAGTGGAAGAGTACCGTAGGTCTAATGGGTGGTGGGGAGAATTGCCGGATTGAAGAATGTCCTATTGTTACACTAGAGACATTTAACTGTTGTATACCATAAGAATAGAATGAAAGCAGATGTTGTATTCTATATGTGTGTGAATGCATTCATCTTGGATTATTTATCTGTGTATGTGGTGGGTGGATGTTTATGGTATTAAGACTACAGGAGTGGACTAAGCCCGCAGTAAATTGTTCAAAATTTCTGAGTGTTTAATGAAATAGATTAGGAAGTAGAATTAATAGTAATAATTGTAGATTCAGTGTAATCCAAATATAAGCATCTACAAATAAGAGGGCCTGTTTCCATATTGTTAAATTTAATGGCAACACCAAAAGACATGTGACCAAATATTTTTCATTAAATATTTTTTCTATCATTCATGAAGGTTCATAGTTTACTACACAAAAGAAAAAGTTCTTTAACCCTTTAGTGTTCGCATTATTCTGCCAAAATTAATGCTTTTTTTATCCACATTGTTTTGAACTAACCATGCATTATCTTGTAGTTATGAGATTTTAATGAGGGAGCTGTTAATTTTTAAAACGATATTGTAGGGTTGGTGTGAGAGAGACCAGATCTGGCCAGTTTGAACATAAAACAGGCAGAATACTTTTGGCCGGATATGGCCGGTTTAAATGCTAAAGGATTAAAATGATCAGCAGTGTATGTTACATGAGCTATTCTCTAGGCCTTGAATGTCATGAAGAATAGCTTAATAGAGAATTTCCCCCAATGCCAAGCCAAAATTCAAATAAAACAATACAGAAACCTTTTTGTATGTAATTAATTTATTCTTGGATATAATCTAATATAATAGCTGTAGAAACTCTGCCAGATCAAGATTGGAGCCTGGTGCATCCATCTGGTTCATCAGTCCTCAGTCAAATCGTCCAACCCATGCT
This sequence comes from Octopus sinensis, assembly GCF_006345805.1. Taxonomy (NCBI): domain Eukaryota; kingdom Metazoa; phylum Mollusca; class Cephalopoda; order Octopoda; family Octopodidae; genus Octopus; species Octopus sinensis. Next base: position 117,627,906 of record NC_043000.1, read on the forward strand.
AGCATGGAAAGTGGATGTTAAACGATGATGATGTGACCCCATTGTAACCATGGACTTTATGCTAATATTGGCCTAATAAGCCACCTCAGGACCCACAAAGTGTAAAGCTGGTAACCTGGTCATCTTCAGATACATGAAGGACAATTCATCATTAATAGGAAAAGAAATATATCGAATGTGCTGAAAGTATATAATCTGTTATCTTAGCTGGTGGGGTTTTTTTTTTGTTGTTTTTGTTACACTTAAGGAAAAGAAACATGGTCTTGAAAGCTAAGATTTCTATATAAAGTGCTTGTAGCCTTTGAAGAAATACAAAAATGCATCGAAATAATTGCACAGTTGTATGGCATCATCAAATTAATAGAAGAAATATCAGCTCTGCATCTGTAATGTGTTGAATGCCTTCTTAAATAATGGTCTACTCAATCAGTGATTGAGATATATAAGTAATATATGGTATATCATACAATTGTGTATATTCATTGATAGATAAAAGTATTAATCTGTGTACAATACATTTGCCATCTGTGGAGATGTTGAGAAGCTGAAAAATGTAGTTTGAGGAAGATTAAATTATTACTAAGAAAGGAATTAAATGTTTACAGCATCTGGCTAGTTGTGTTTACTAAAAGAACTCGGAATAGCTAATCATATTTGTATCAGCTGGCTTATTTGTCTGATAGTATAAATATTATGATATTGGGGACTTGCTACTTAGAATCATATAGAAATTATGATTGAAGCATAGTCATTGGGGAAATAACTGAAAACTTGATCAAAGATGCTTAAATATTTTAAAACAAGTTTTTAACTTAGAGATATTCAGATTATCTTTCCATTAAAGATATTAGTATTGACGTAATAAGTTTACTTTTCAGCAAATCAGAACAAATATTAATAAATGATGTATTAATTTTCTTTGTACATCAGTAAATAACATTATTACCTATAATTTCTTCTTTGGTGGATTGAGTATTTTTTCAATATTCAGATTTTTACATAGTATTTAGACTTACATAGTATTTTTTCTTTTTCCTTTCCGTATCCCTTTTCCGATTTAAACGTGCCATACCCAAAAAGACTTTCTGTATTTATTCTGAATTTAGAAAAATTGTATGTAAACATTAACCCTTTAGCATTCAAATCAGTCATATCCAGCCCAAATATTCTACCTGTTTTATGTTCAATCCAGTCAGATCCAGCCTCTTGCATCTATCCTACAATATCATTCCTAAAGTGAAAAGCCACATCACAAGAAATCTCACAGCCATGAGATAATGCACAACTAATTCAAATCAATATGAATAAATAGATATTAGATTTGACAGAATAAACTGAATACTAAAGGGTTAAAGACTTCAGATCCCTCTTTTTCTCTTCATTTTCCATGCATTCAGGCATTTTCTGATAATTTATCTCCAGTGTTCTTCATTACTGTATATATTTTGAGATGCTCTGTGTTTCTTTCAATTACTTTAAATATAACAAAGAATTTAGTAGAATAACTTAGTCACCATTCAGCTAGTGTTAGGAACATAAATTGTGACTAAGGTTTGGTGGAAGATTTTAATTAAAAACTTAAGAAAACAAGACATTTGTACTACAGAGTCAGAGGCAGTTTCGGCCGAGTTGGTAATGAAAGGGTTAAAGACTTTGAAATGCATTCATTTCTTCTTCTTAAAAGAGGTAAAATTTATTCAAATTTCAAAAACAAGAAAGAAAAGTTGTAGAAGAATAGAGCTACAAGAATAAATAAATAAATAAATGAAATAAAACACTACAATAAAAATATTTTTCATGTTAATTCAAATAAAGGAAAGGATAAAAAAAATGAAAAAACAGAAATGATCAAATTTATCTGACAAGCCAATATATATATGCGTTGGACATCTTAATTCTCTAACATTCAGATTCTTTCAAACATAATGCTTATTTATTTACATCGTTTTGAATTAACCATGCTTTATCTCATGGCTTCATGATTTTGAATAACTTATTAGGGTAGGGGTGAGAGGCTGGTTCTAGAACATAAAACACCTGAGTACCTGAGCACTGTATACAATAATTTCATTATTATTACCTGCTGGTATTCTGTTTTTGACCTTTGTTTTGTAATTTTGGTATTCCTCCAGGGAATAACTCGCCAGCCATGCCTCCAATTTTGTTTCGAGGAAAACATCCGCCACCTTTTGGTGAGCTGTCATTTGATTTCTTACCTGGGAATAACATAAAAGAAAGTGTTAATAATTAAAATGGAAATCCTTACAATTGAAAAAAAATCATTGAAATACACTATGCTAATAATATACTTGTCTAAGACTGTTTCTTTAGATCAAGAAAATGGACTAAATATTTTTGCTAGATATGGCTTGTTTATCCCTTTAATATTTAATCCAGCCTTATCCAGCTCAAATACTCTGCTTGTTTAGTGTTAGGACTGGCCACATTCAGTCTGTCACACTTAACCTACAATGTCATTCTAAAAATAAGCATCACATCATCAAAATCTCAACGCCACAAGATAATTCAGGATTAATTCCAAACAATGTGAAAAAATAAGCATTACATTTGATAAATTAATCTGAATACCAAAGGGTTAAATATTGAAGGGTTAAGCATTCTTCTAAAGAACCATATTCCTGCCACATTGATATGTTTTTTTCAATCTATTATCTTGGCAGTAACAAGACTATTCATTAACACTTTCGCTTTTAAAACTCAAATAAAATTTTACACTTAGAGCTGTAATATCTTAGCAATACTGGCACTAAGAACTAATTCAATATAATGATTCCAAAATGTTAGTCCCAAACTGAGTAATATATATGTATATATATATATATATATATATATATATATATATATATACCGGAGTAAACACATAAATGTGAAACAAGGTGGAAAAAAGAGTACTCAAATACCAGGGGTAGAGTAATATGCTTTATTTAAAAGCAGCAGAAATTCAACAAAACCTGTTACTCAGAGTTTCATGTTCCCATTCGTTGGACAGTTTTTGTTAATAGGTTTTGTTGAATTTCTGCTGATTTTAAGTAAAGTATATATATATATATTATATATATATATATATATATATATATATAATTATTATTTAAGGGAATATTATTCCTAACTTACAGGGGAAAATTCAATTTAGAAATACTAAATCAAATTTCACAAAATATAATATATATATAAATTAGAAAAAATGACCTTTTATCAATTCAAATTGAACAATTCTAGATGGTGTAATTTAATTGTTCATTTTGAATTGATAAAAGGTGTTTTTTTCTAATTTTCATATATATATATATATATATATATATATATATATATATAATTTCTTTATTTCATCATTTCCTTCACATTTTCCATATTTGTCTCCAATGATGGGATATCCCATATTTTGAGATATCCCAGCTGTAAGACTCAAACTTTTTTAATAATAATAATAACGTATATGATTTGTAATGTTTGTCTTGCCTTAGCGTTTATTGTCCTCTTTAACAAAGATATTCATTACTAAATGTTAACTGCGCAATAGGAAGTAGTAATTTGAACTGGTTTTCAGCAATTTAAAAATTCATGGCAGAAATATGCGAATGTATTAAGTTGAAATATTTGCTTACATTCATATATTTATATGTGCTTTGGTTTTATGTGACCATAACAATTATTGTGTGTTGTGTATTTGCAAGAATTTAGAAATTATCATTTTGGTAAAATATTTTTATTGCCATTAATAGAAAATAGCCTGTTCTTTGGACAATGAGTGATGGTTGAATTGTAGATCACGAGATTCATTTTATGAATTAACCGGCTTTTGGAAATACAAGAGCAGTATGGTAGTATTAAAATACCATCAATAGGCAGTTGAATTCTTTGTATTTTGGTGAATCAGAATCCAAATATTGTTCAATTTGAACTGTTTTTCTGTGTGTAAATAGGACAACCCAGTAATGTGAGTATTACTTCACCTTGAAAATGTTGGGTTCATAAGGAATAACAAAATCTTCGAAATAGAGTTAAATTTTTTAAATATTGCAAAAAAAAAAACGAAGAGAAATAACAAAGCATTTGAGAATCTTTGCTGTTTAAGTACATTTATATTGTGGAAGAGCATGGCATTATGGAATACAAATAGAAGTTTCATTGAACATATGAGTTTAAAGTCTTGTATTAATATAAGCATATAAAGACTAATGTTTTTGAGTTCACTCAAGAAAATTGTCTATCAATACAGAGCAGAATTGGTATTTTAATTGAAACTACAATATCCATAATATATATATATATAAGTTCATCAAAATTTAGATTCAGATGAATATGGTACTTAAGTTAAAGGCACCAGAATTTGGTATGGTATTCATCATCATCATCATCATCATCGTTTAACGTCCGCTTTCCATGCTAGCATGGGTTGGACGGTTCAACTGGGGTCTGGCAAGCCCGAAGGGTGCACCAGGCCAGTCAGATCTGGCAGTGTTTCTACAGCTGGATGCCCTTCCTAACGCCAACCATTCCGAGAGTATCCATATAAATCAAATGGGGTGATTATAATCAAAATAAGCAACAAGGATATCCAAAGTAGTGTAGTACAATCGTTTCATGCTACTTCATTTAATTAAACAATGTATTACATCAGTTTTAAAATGTAGAGCACTCTTCAGCCACATATAGAATTTTTTAATCAAATTATATATATATATATATATATATATTATATATATATATATATATATATATAGAATGTTGTTCCAATGAGGGAACTGTTGATCTTTGATCACTAGCCCTTCTTTTAGGGTTTATTTAAATAAAAATGCTCTTGTGATAGACAAATTCTAAATTTTGGTTAATTTTCAATTTATGTTTGTGCCTCCTTCTCTGGACATTGTGTGATAGTTGTAAATGAGTGTCATTCATGCATTTCCAATATTCTATAAAAAGATGTCTGGCCATGGGGAATTATTAGCTTGCTTTGGAAACAGGCAAGGACTGACAAAAAAAAGGGCATCCAGCCATAGATTATTTGCCTCAATAAACTCCATCTGGCCCGTGCAAGCATAGAAATATGAACATTAAAAATGATGGTTACAATCTACATCAAGTGCTGTGGTGGGGGAACAAACACACACATACAATGAGCTTCCCCACAGTTTCCATCTACCAAATTCACTCTCATACCATTGGTCAAAGACAGTACAGGACACTTGCCCAATGTGTCGCACAGTTTTATTTTAAACCTGGTACTTATTCTATCGATCTCTTTTGCCAAACCATTAAGTTACGGGGATGTAAACAAACCAACACCAGTTGTCAAGTGATGGTGCATACAATACATACGTAGATGTATGTGTATCTTTTCAGCATACTTTGTCTGCAGATCAGGAAAGGATTTTTCCATTTCTTTCATTTCATCTTAGTGTTCCTCGTATTTTGGACCATAATACAGTTTTCATCCACCAAATCCACTCACAAGGCATTGATTGCCCAAGGACAATAACAGAAGACATTTGCCCAAGGTACCATACAGTGGGACTGAACTCAAAACCATGTAGTTGCCAAGCAAGCTGCTTTACCTCAGTCATGCCTAGTAAAGAAATTATGAACATAGGTGCAGGAGTGGCTGTGTGGTTATTAGCTTGCTTACCAACAACATGGT
>NC_043000.1:117638564-117663564 GCF_006345805.1 Octopus sinensis
GCAAATGAGAATGAGAGCAGGAAATATACCGAGCTGGTAGCCCTGTGCCAAAGCAAGGGGTGGAAAGCAAAATGTGAGCCCATCAAGATGGGATGCAGAGGGATTGCACACCAGGCTCTTTGCAGAGCTTACAATATGCTTCACATCACAGGGGACAGTGGGCAGAAAGCCATCAGGCTGGTTGTGGACATAGTAAAGATTGCTTCAATAAGGCTGTGGACCAGGAGATGCAAGCTCTGGAAGGAGCAGTGCTACCAGAATATTGCTAACTGGACACAAGCTAGGGTTTGATAAATCCTGGCTAGGTCACCCAGGTAAGGGTGTCTCTTGTTGAAAGACCTGAAATACTTAATAACCCTAGAAAACATCACTGATAATGTGTCCAGATACATCATAGGATGATGTATAATAAAACCTATATATCCTTAATAATTGAATTTAGACTCAACTAAATCTGGGGTGTGGCATTCTGATTACCTCTGTCAGTCTCCACTCTTGAACACATTGAGAATCTACCTACCTAAACAATTCATATAAAATATCATAGAACATATTTGAAGGCATAAAAAGACTCTTGGACATAACAAACGCATCCTGATTTCACCGATGCATTTTCAGGAAAAAATGTTTTTATTGCATTAAAGTATATAATAGGGGCCCAACTTCACATATAGGACTTGGGGTGAATTTTTTTGAGACATGGAGGGAAAAAAGTGCTTCTTGTGTGCCATCAAATACAATACTTTCAAAATTGTCCAACCCAACAAGAAAATCAGTAAAAAAAAAATCTATAAATCTGCAATTTCTACTTGATTTTTCCTAATTCAAAGTATCTATCAATCACAGATTAGCTATGTTAAGTTCAAATAATAGGATATGGCAGTTTTGAAAAATCTTTTTTTTTTTTTGTAAAGGTCTTATGTAAAGATTTTTAAAAATGTGATGGTTCTTTTGTCAATTAAGCCACACTATAAACCCAGCAAAGAGCATTTGACCTACATTTACAAATCCTATCACCCTAACACATGCACTCTCATTATTTTGATATGAAAATTACAAATTAATTTATTTAAATATGTTTAAAATTCTTTTATCTATCAAATATATTTTCTCCAGTTTAATTATAACCATGTTGGAGCTGTAGTTTTTGTTTGTTTGTTTGTTGCATAATGTCTTTTCTTTCATTAATTGCGATGACTGATCTACATTTCTTATAGCAGCTTATAGATAGTTAGCCTGGGTTGTTAGAAATAAATTTCTCCAACCCTTATCCAAAATTCTTCACATAAATGTCCCTCATACACTAATATCCATATCAACACACCAATTCACATCAAAACTCTTGCAAACCAAATAAAAATGAAATGGATTCTGTTTTATTTTTATTAATATATTTAAAATTATAAATTTCTACAAACATCATAGCCCCGTACACTATTACAAATACACAAACTGTTTTAATCTGGTTTATTATTTAAATAAAAATATAATGTAACACTTTTATTTCTAACATTATGACTGCTGTTATTTATTTATTATGTATTCTTATTTTATTAACACACTCTACAGCGTACATGTGTGTGTATGTGTTTGTTGCAGATTCGTTGAGCACATTACTTGTAACCCTAATAATAATGCTTAGTAAACAGCAACAATTAACATTAAAGTTTCCTTTATATAATTCTTAAATAGTCATAGTAAAAAAAAAAAATATTTCTCATCAACTTAAAGTTGATGTAAAAAGCTCTTAAGGTTATTAATATTAAAAAAAAAAAATTCTTGTTGATTAGCAAATAACAAATTTTTAACAAAAAATTACTTCAAATGAGCTAAACTATCTCAGCATTTTTTTTTTTTTTAATTATGCTCTAACTAAACAGCGTTGTTAATATTTATGATGAGTGTTAAATAACATGTAAACATATTGCCTGAACTTTCAAGGAGTGTTAAAATGGAAACGAAACACTGCTGCCCCTGATAAACTTCCTTTCTCTATCCATTCTAAGTTATAAGTATATTGGTATATTTAAAGGGTCATACACATGTGATTAACAATTGGGAAAATATGGATGCACACTTCATTGATTTTAACAAGGCATTCAACTCTCAGCCAGACACGAGAGTTTATAATAAGGTAAAAATTATCTTTTGGATTGCTCCCTCTAATTCACTCTTCCCATATATTCTAAAAACTATCCTTAATAACTTATCTCTCAATGGTACAGAGCAGTATCTTTTATACTTATACATATATATATTATACTAATAAATAACACACAATAGTAATTTTCTGGTAAATATCAAAGTAAGTTATTAAAAATGTTATTTCACTTTATTTTTAACACTATATTTATTTACTGTATAATATTAGGGGACGTGGCTGATGCCAGCGCCACCTTGAGTGGCTCCTGTGCTGGTGGCACATAAAAAGCACCAACCGATCATGGCCGCTGCCAGCCTCCCCTGGCACGTAAAAAGCACCCACTACACTCACAGAGTGGTTGGCGCTTGGAAGGGCATCCAGCTGCAGAAACACTGCCAGATCAGACTGGAGCCTGATGCAGCCTCCTGGTTTCCCAGACCCCGGTCGAACCATCCAACCCGTGCTTGCACGGAAAATGAACGTTAAACGATGATAATGATGATATAAGTATATGACTTTTGTTCTTAGAGTGAAGACTGTTTCAGACCTAAGGTTTAGAATATGCAAATTAACATTGGAAATCTGCAGAATTTGAGAAAATTTGATTTAATACTTTAAACTAGTATTGGTGAAACTATTGCGTTAAGCTAGAAATGAAGAATATTTTTGTGGATTTTTCTGGAATAAACCAATTAGAAATTGGAAAATCAGTTATACTTCTACTATGAAGAAGTCATTATGTTGATATTAATGACATTGGAATATTTATATTATCAAAATATCTGTTATACACTCACTACTACTACTACTACTACTGTTGTTGTTGTTATTATTATTGTCATCATTAAAGTGGTGAGCTGGCAGAATCGTTAGCACACCAGGCGAAATGCTAAGTGGTGTTTCGTCTGCTGCTATGTTCTGAGTTCAAATTCCGACAAGGTCGACTTTGCCTTTCATCCTTTCGGGGTCGATAAATTAAGTACCAGTTGTGTACTGGGGTCGATCTAATTGACTGGCCCCTTGCCCCAAAATTTCAGGCCTTGTGCCTATAATGGAAAGGATTATCATCATCATTATTATTATTATTATTATTATTTAGTATTTTTGATATATTAGTGTTTGTTTTTAAGGTTTAGTAAAAAGAAAAGATTTACATTAAACCAAATATTTCTCAATAGAGTTTTGGTTGAGTACAAATTTATTAATCTTTAACAAGAGAATACTGATGATCTTGTCCTCACAGCTCACCTAGCTGTAGAAACTATGTCCAAAGAGACAGAATAGAGACCAGGCAGCACCTGGCTGGCTAGCTCTTGTCAAACCATCCAATTTATGCTAGCATGTTAGTCACTGTCAATTCTTGTTAAATGATATATATATATATGTATGTATATATGTATACAGATTCAGATGAATATGGTACTTAAGTTGAGGCACCAGAATTTAGTACAGTATTATCCATACAATTTCAAAATAATCACCTTATTTATATATATATATATATATATATATATATATATATATATATATATATATATATATATATTGGTAGATAGAGAGATAGATATGTATACATACATACATTTATATATATATATATATAATATATATATATATATATATATATATATATATATATATATATATATAATATATAGGTAGATATATAGATATATAAAGAATAATGCTCTTTTTATCATTGAGAATACTGGATTGAATGCATCAGATTGCTAACATTCCTCTCTCCCCTCAAACCTCCGTAACAAATTCAATGCTATTTAACTTCCTCTGTAATCTTGCTGGATATCTCAATTCACAGACATGCTTGGCTTACCTGCATGTTTCAAAGGAAAGTAAAATTCCACCCGACTTGCTGCTAATTCTCTCTCTAAATTCTCTTTCTCTCCCCTGCAACTATACTTCGTTTAGTTGATCGTTTGCTATCCTGTAATGAGTCTAAATTAAAACCTGAATCATTTATTATTCTGTTGAGCTACAGAACATTTGCCTCTACATAAATATAAATATCTAAAAAATGTCTGTCTCTGACTTTCTATTCTTTTTTCCCTCCCTCTCTCTCTCTCTCTCTCTCTCTCTCTCTATACATCCATACATATATGTATATATGTGTGTGTGTGTGTTTATATTATACATATATATGTATATATATATATATATATATATATATATATATATATACTCACACATACATTTTCATATACACATACATATATATATATATATACACACACATAAATACATAATCTTATCCATTCCAGCAACACTAACATACTGGCTGTGAGAATGCTTCTCTTGCATTTTGCAAAGAATGTATTTTTTTGGAGATGTCAGATTATTATTTTTTTTTATATTAATATTTTATTCCTTTATTTCTGCAGTAAAATGTTCTTTAATTATTCAAAAATTTCTTATAATTTTTTTTTTCTATATCTTTGTTTCAAGATGAAAATGAAAAATTAAGTGAAAAAAGACTGAAAAATTTTCACAAGAAATCATTCTTTTATGAAATATTCTATGCATGAAATGATGTTCTTTTCTTATTCTAACCATTTCCTCCCACTTTATTATTATAGTGCCATCAGCTGCCAAATGGTTCCTTTCAATATTGTTCCTCTTGTCTCCTTCTTTCTGGGTTCTAGCTTGTTTTGCATCAAGCTCTATGAATGATGTCTTCTTTAGCTCAGCCATCATATCATTACCCCATCATATCATTACCCCATCATATCATTACCCCATCAGATCATTACCCCATCAGATCATTACCCCATCATATCATTAGTCCATCAGATCATTACCCCATCATATCATTACTCCATCAGATCATTACCCCATCATATTATTACCCCATCATATCATTACCCCATCAGATCATTACCCCATCAGATCATCACACCATCAGAAGACTGAAAACTACATCGCCTGTATAACAGTGATGTTCATTTACAACCAAGACAACAGCAAACACACACACAGACACACACACATACACATGCATGTATTCAACAGGTTTCTTTCAGTTTCTGGCTATCAGATCTACCCACAGGGCTCTGGTCAGTTTGAGGCTGTAGTATACACTACCTATAAATTATTTTCTTACATGCCTCTCTTGTGTTTCATTAAAGATTATATTTGATTGTTTCTGAAAGAAATATGCTTCAATAAGATGATCCTTTTGTTTTTTTGGGTTTTTTTCCAGTCATATTATTGCTTCTATACACTGTTGTTTAGAGAAAGCATGAATAACAGTTAAAAAAATTGATACGTTATCAACAACAATTGAACTCTGACCTCCGATCTCACAAAGTCATTACAATGTCATTAATTGACAATTACCAGTTAGGCTGCTTGATGTCACTAATTAAATACAATGTAGATTATGACAAAAGGACAGCCTAAATATTAGGGGAGAGCGTATCTTTAAAGATCCTGAGGGTTAACTGATGAGACTCTTACAAATGAGAAAATTCTTAGAAGAGTAGGGTCATGACTACTGCAAGAGATTGTAGCAGAGTACCAATTCCAATTGGCTGGTCACGTGTTCCATCTTGCACACTGGTTCTCAGCAGGGGTCCATATAAGATTTTGTTGTTAAAATTTATGCGCAAGAAAGCTCAAGCTCAGACTTATAGCTAGGACATTCATATGAGATGGAAACTTCTGGAAAATGACACAATTACTTTTTACAGAAAAATGTTTGGGCAGAATAGAAACTTTGTAAGGGAATTTGATAATTGCAAAATAATCAATGATATGATACTGCAATTTTTAGACTATGTACTGAATATATATGTTGTGGTTTGTATTTACTGTAAATATGTAAATATAGAATTTAACAAATATATGGCTTAGATTTCTTTTAAGAATGTTTATATCTAGTTTACTGTATTACTATGAGATCATAAAAGTTACCAAATATGGGCAGCTGTATAAATTATCAGAGCAGTTCTTTTATAATTAGACATACATCATCATTATTATTTCATGTGCGCTTTCCAAGCTGGCATGGGTTGGATGGTCATTACTGCTCTTTTAGAAGTGTGTGTGTCTGTATATGTTTGTCCCTGTCACTACTGTTGGACAACCAATGTTGGTTTGTTTACATCCCGTATTAGTGTTCCAGCAAAAGAGACAGCAGATTAAGTACCAAACTTTAAAGATAAGCACTTGGGTTAATTTGTTTGACTAAATCCTTTAGGGTGGTATCCCAGTATGGCCACAGTCTAATGGATGAAACAACTAAAAGACAGACAATACCACTGTCAGACGATTCTCTCTGAATTCATGAATTGTCCTACCAAAGCATTCTGTACCGTCTGATCTGAAAGCTAATGTCTAAAAATAATCTGAAACAAATTGTTCATCTTTAGAATTCTCTAAAACAATGTTAGAATTATATCATAACGAAATACAAATTGCTGTCTTTCTATAATTAAATCCATTCATTGAAATATATAAATAAAGATAATTATCATAAGATTTTAATTGGGTCACGTTACAATTAATTGATTCATTTAGTTGAATATGTACTTCACAGTAAAACCTTCAGAATTATAGAAATAATATCATTTAGATGTGGTACACAAAATTCATTTTTGTATTTAGCCTCTTTCTTTTATTTTCTGAGATCAAATTCCATATAGGTCAGCTTTCTCATTTATTCATTTGGGTTTGATAAAATAAGGTATTGGGCAGAATGTGTATGTGTATTTCTCTATTTATGTCCCTGAACCAATCGTGACCATTGCCAGCCTCCCCTGGCACCTGTGCCGGTGGCACATAAAAAGCACCCACTACACTCACGGAGTGGTTGGAATTAGGAAGGGCATCCAGCTGTAGAAACACTACCAGATCAGACTGGAGCTTGGTGCAGCCTCCTGGCTTCCCAGACCCCAGTCGAACCGTCCAACCCATGCTAGCAGGGAAAAAAGACGTTAAATGATGATGATGATGATGAAGCTTAGCTGCTCAACAAAAGTGTCTGATAAAACAAGTACCAGACTTTGTAATGGAGTCCATTTGTTCAACTAAAATCCTTCAAAGTGGTGCTCCAGTATGGCCACAGTCCAATGACTGATACAAATAAATGGAGAACTTTGTCCAATTGTCTGCTTATTGTGTTTATTTTTCACTCCATAATCTTGTCTCTTGTTTTCATCTTACTATATTCCCCTTTTCTGTTTATATATCTGTTCAGTCTCTTTCTTTCTCCTTCTAAATTTCTCTCCCACATCTTCTCTGATCGTCATCTCTATTTGAGCATCATTGAAAATTCTAATCACATGTACAGTTTTAGAACAAATTGGTGTTCCTTTACCATTGTTATTTAATCATTATAAATGTGTATGTATGTGTGTAGACATGCATATGTAAATATGTATATATGCATATGTGTATATGTGTACTTGCATATATATGCATGTTTATGTGTGTGTGTGTGTGTGTGAGTTTATGTATGTACACATCTCTGTATATGTGTGTGAATATATATTTTCAAAGCAGAATTTTGAAACTTGCCATCTTATCTTCCACTCCAAACACAGAAGTTAACTGGTATGAAGGATAACCCTTATTTTGTGTGGCACAAGAAAAGTTTTCAACTGTTTTCGTTATTCTGTTCCTGCTTTTGAGTGCATATATATATATATATATATAATATATATATATATATATATATATATATATATATATATATTATATATATATATATGTGTGTGTGTGTATATAAGTATATGTGTGTGTATGTATATATATATATCTGTTTATATGTATATATATATATATGTGTGTGTGTGTATATATGTATATGTGTGTGTGTGTATATATGTATATGTGTGTGTGTGTATATATGTATATGTGTGTATGTATATATATATATATATGTGTGTGTGTGTGTATATATGTGTGTGTGTGTGTATATATGTATATGTATGTATATATATATATACATACATATATAGCACAACTTAGTAATTAGTTACAATTGTTTCTGTACCATTCCATTTATAGCCACATTGCATCAAAATGATTTTGAGTGAAAATGTACCCAGACTGTTGTGAGGTCATTTTTTTCTTTTGTAGCACCAGTGTTGTCTCATCCATGGCAACACTAAGGAACCTGGTCTTCCCTACATCAGCCTCATTCATTCATTCATCAGCACTAGAGAGTACTCCTCTTTTCTGTACTCTTTCTACATGTTCATTCCTTTCCTTCTTACACAACTGAGAGGGGCCAAAAGAGTAAAAGAAGAGATGAACCAGAGTGATAGGAGCAAGAGGATGATGGAAGAGAGTGAAGGAAAAAAAGAGAGGGTGTCATAGGCAGCTACATGATGTTAGTTGGTATGGAGGTTGAATTAAAACAGCATGAGAATTGTAATGGCAAAGGGAGAAAGTATTAGGAGGTGGACAGATTGATAGGAGTATTAGAAGTAAAAAAAGTGTGATGGATGTCAACAATAAGTGAAAGAGGAGGAAATGGTGTGTGTGTGCATGAGAGAGAGAGAGAGAGAGAGACAGAGAGAGAGAGAGAAAGAAAGAAAGAAAATAATGGCTTGCAATAGAGATGGGTGATAATAAGAAGGGTTTGAAAAGAGACATTCAATGTGATACAATTCCTTGTTACAGAACCAACGTGATGGAAGGAGCTGAAGTGTTGTAGTGAGACACATCGGAGTCTATCTTGCTTGACAAATTATATTTGCCTGCTTCTATGTACTCTTATTTTTCTTCAAACATGTGTTTGTATCAACACATAGCTTTTTGCATGTCTCTGTTTCTCTACAATAATAATGCTGCTTGTTTGATTTAATACATAACCACAGAAATATGAATGTTTTTGATATTCTTATGTGTTTCTCAAAATATATTTTAATGCATAAATTATGTGTATTTAAGATAATATTATGTATCAAGGTTGTAAAAATGCACGTATACTATTAATTTGAAAGTTTGTGTGTGTCTGTGTATACACTCAACCACATACCCATTTACCTCAAATATATAGTTGTATGTATATATATTTATATACTAGCAGTATCGCCCGGCGTTGCTCAGGTTTGTAAGGGAAATAACTATAAAGCATTTTTAGAGAGTTATAGCCAAAAAATAGCAAAAAAATGGGAAAAAAATGATGGTAAATTTTTTTTGAGAGTTAAAAAAGGTGGAGTTGCGTCCACTAGATGGTCTGTGGTTTGGGTTTCTGATTCTCGACCCCATGTCGAATTTATCGATTTTTTTCAGAACTGGGGGAACTTTTCAAAATTTTCGCTGTGTTAGTTTTGAATTATGACATTGGGCTATGTGTGTGTCAAGTTTCATCAGAATCGGTTGAAAGCCGTGGTCAGAGTGAGGGTACGAGAAAACAGACACAGAAAACGCACAGACAAACTGCCGTTTATATAGAGAGAGATAACATTTAAATAATGAGGGAAATAAATTGAATATTAATTTAATTAATATCAATTTAAAACCAGTAGCCTAGCATATAAAAAATCTGAAAAATCAGAAAAAATTTTAAAACATGTGTATATTTAGGGCTAAAAAACCACTAGGTGGACAGCCATATACTAGAAGAAGATCACATACAATCTAACTACAGGTGTATGCTGAATTTTCTCTGGAGAACATTTTTTCTTTGTAGTTAGATCATATGTAATATTCTTCTAGCGTATGGCTGTCAACCTATGCATTTACATGGGCACACACATAGTCAGCAGTTCAATTATCAAAATGACAGGGAAGTTGAAATCCTCATCTCCTGATTTTGGTAAAGTTCCATTCTATATTGATCCAAAAAAAATATTTACCAAACTCAACTCATGGTCATATGAACCATTATTAGCATCAAGTTGATCTTGCTTCGATTTGCTCAACATACTACCTGTTGGGAAGTCAATAGAGCAACATCCTGTGTTCATAAAAAAATAGACGACCGAGGTTTTTGCTGAACTTCTTAGCCCATGTATAACCATGTTGAGATGTTCATATGAAAGACATTTAACCATTTAGCGTTCATATTACTCTGTCAAATATAATGCTTTTTCATTCACATTGTTTTGAATTAATCCTGCATTATCTTGAAGCTCCGACAATTTGAATCCAATCATGGCCGTTGCCAGCTTCGCCTGGCACCTGTGCCGGTGGCATGTAAAAAGCACCCACTACACTCACGGAGTGGTTGGCATTAGGAAGGTCATCCAGCTGTAGAAACACTGCCAGATCAGACTGGAGCCTGGTACAGCCTTCTGGCTTCCCAGATCTCGGTTGAACCGTCCAACCCATGCTAGCATGGAAAACAGATGTTAAATGATGATGATGATGATGATGATGGTTTATTTTGAGGATGTCATTGTAGGATATGATTGAGAGGCCATATCTAGATGGTTTGAACATATAACAAGTAGAAAATTTAAATGCTAAAGTGTTAAACATGTTTATATATCTTAGCAAAGTTATATCACTTCCAGTCAAAATGAACACTCAAACACACACTTTCACATGCACACATATATAACAAGTTTGTATTATATTTGGTGATACAATTGGAAAACCCATTGTATGTTTTCAGGGTGTAAATTATTCACAGTATATGTGTGTTGGTGTGTATAATGTTCGTATGTATAATTTGTTATCCTTTTCAATTTAAAGCTTCCTCAAACAAGTGTTCTGAACCTCTATGATCAACACACAGAAAATAGCAAATCAATAACCTCTGTACCAAATGCTTTTCGGCTTAAGGCAGCTGATCCACCACAATTCCTCAATGAGGATGAGGCTAGACAGTGGGCAAAAGACCGACAGAAAAAGGATAACCATAATTTGAGTAAGTCAACACTATTCATTAGAAAATTACTATTTGTAAATCTCACAATGAGAGATATTCAGCAACAGTACTTTATAGTAAAGATTGTTTGCCAACATAATATGGCAGTCCGGTTTAGGACTAATGTTGCTGTAATTTAGCCCCAGAAGAATTTAGCTATATGACACAATCTGTGTCATATAGCCAACTGGAGACGATGTCTTCTGGGGCTAAATTACAGCAACATTAGTCCTAAACCAGACTGCCATGTTATGTTGGCAAACAATCTTTACTACAAAACTATTCATGTTTAAAATTCTTTCATGGCTCCTTTTTATTTTCATATGTACAAATTTGATTATAACCTGTTGTGCATTGGTTGGGCTGATGAATGTTGGTAAACCTATTATACACTATGAAAAGAGTAAAAGAAGAGAGAAACCAGAGTGATAGGAGCAAGAGGATGATAGAAGAGAGTGAGTGAAAGAAAGAGAGGGTATCATAGGCAGCTACATGACGTTGGTTGGTAAGGAGGTTGAATTAAAACAACATGAGAATTGTAATGGCAAAGGGAGAAAGTATTAGCTGTGCCCTATTCAAAGTCCTTCTGCTTGATAAGGTTGATGATATGCCAGTCAGCAACCAAGTGAGCAATGTAAGAACAGCTTATGGATATGAAACTCTGTGTGTGCTGTAATTCAGTCTGAACTGAAACAATGGAATACATTCTGTTATGTAGTGTGGTTTATTATTTATTATTATTAGGTAATCACAGAGAAACATTAACATATGTTGCTTGAGAATCAAGAAATGACTATTCTGTTTCTAGATAAGTCTTTATGTATTGATCTTGTCTATAAGACTGGATGACAGTTGATATAACAACGACAGAGAACCAGAATAACTAGCTTAAAAATCTAGCTTCAGTTTTCTAGGTTCAAACCCTGACTGTGGCTTTCCTTCCTCCAGCATTAATAAAATATAAAACAATAATGTTGGTTTTGATTCAGTTAATGCCATTTCTTATCTATTTCCTCAAAATTGCACTTGTGTCTAAAGATAAATGAATATTAGGAACTGGTTTTAACAATTTATATTCCATTTTTTTTTTCAGTTGAACGGAGAAGAAGGTTTAATATCAATGACAGAATTAAGGAACTCGGAACACTCCTACCCAAAAACAGTGACCCGTAAGTAAATTCTCACAGCATTTTATTGGACAAATGCTAAATTCAAGAAATTCATAAAATTGTTTGTCTAAAAGGAGGTTTTCTCTATTGCAGAAAAAATCTGACTCCTTGATCATTTGACTCAATATTTTGGGTGGCTTCATTATATTCTCTAGTTGTTAGACTTAATGATGGACACTAGTTGGTTGTTGGTATCAAATTGGTTAATTATCTTAGCAATAGTTTTGGGTGTTGGTGTGTTTACATTCCTTATAACTTAGCAGTTCGGCAAAAGAGTCTGACAGAATAAGTACTAAGCTTTAAGAAAATAAGTACTAAGGGTGATTTATTTGACTAACACCTCTCAAGGCGGTGCTCCAACATGACCACAGTCAAATGACTGAAACAAGTAAAAGGATAGAGGAATAATCCTTAATGCTATGTATGCATTGCTGTTAGCATGGGGGTTCCTCCTTGAGACCTGAGCAAGTACCTTCACAGATCATGGTGGCTGCACCCTAGCCAGCAGCCACTATGAAAGAGGAAAGTTCTTGCTGTCAAAAACCTGTTCTATGCCTGGAATGGTCTGTTGGAAACAATGCTGGCAGAAATGTTAGCATGCCAGGCAAAATGCTTAGTGGTATTTCATCTGCCGTTACGTTCTGAGTTCAAATTCTGCCGAGGTTGACTTTGCCTTTCATGCCTTTAAGTACTAGCTACGCACTGGGGTCGATGTAATCGACTTAATCCCTTTGTCTGTCCTTGTTTGTCTCCTCTATCTTTAGCCCCTATGGGCAATAAAGAAATAAGGAAACAATGCTGTACCATCCTGGGTGTGGAGCAGTAAGGTAGGCCAAGCCTTATATTCTCAGTTTGGTCTACAATCACTTTGACATCTGATGTGTGGTGCACTGAGCACCTGTACAGGTAATGATGGAGGGAATGAATTAATGTTCAACACCAAACAAATCGTTTGTGCATGTTGTTTGGCAAACTAAGGGCTCAATGGAATCCTGATTTACCAAGCTACTGAACCCCTATTTGTTGTTTATGACTGGAGCGGGTCCACCATAAGTATGAAAGTGAAGATGGACAAGAAAATCAAAAACTTTTATGAGAAGCAAAACTTTTACAATGGGATAGTTGGAAAAGTTAACTATTGTGAATAGTTGTATGGCCTTGGCTACCGGTTCGCCCTGAAAAAAATATATGTGTATATATTTTTATTTGCAAATCCAGACAAGAATAAAATATTATTTATTGCTGTTGAAGATAGTCGAAGTTTTGGTTTTCCTTTCAACACAATTGAATGTAACAGGATAAGACCGACACTCCTCAAGTGTTCCAGAGACCTTCATCCGGTTACAAAAGAATTGTAACAAATTTTATTATTGTTTTTTTCTTGTAATTGATTTAATCCTTCTATTTCTGCAGTGACACCCGACAGAATAAAGGTTCCATTTTAAAGAATTCCGTGGACTATATACGAAAACTTAGAAAAGATCAAGATAAAATGCACAACCTTGAAGAAAAAAATAGATTGTCCGAGACAAACAACAGAAAACTTATGCTAAGGGTACAGGTAAGTTAAGATTTACAAAATGTTCTGGATTTGATTTTTTTTTTGTTTTGTTTTCATTATTTTGCATGACATAGCCTGGTAGTCATTCCAACAGTCACTTTTGTTGAATCGTTAAGTTACAGGAACATAAACAAACCAACACTAGTTGACAAGTAGTAGGAGGTGGACAAACTCGAAAGCACACACAAACACACACACACAATTTCCAACTAACAAATTCGGTGGCACGTAAAAAGCACCCACTACACTCTCGGAATGGTTGGCATTAGGAAGGGCATCCAGCTGTAGAAACTCTGGCAAATCAAGATTGGAGCCTGGTGCAGCCATCTGGTTCGCCAGCCCTCAGTCAAAATCGTCCAACCCATTGCTAGCATGGAAAGCAGATATTAAACGATGATGATGATGATGAAATTCATTCACAAGGCATTGGTCAGCCTGGTGCGATAACTGAGGACATTTGTCCAAAATGTCACACTGGGATTGAACCTGAGAGTGTGTGGTTGCAAAGCGAACTTCTTATCCACACAGCCATGCCTGCTATTATAGAAATTATGTTAATCGTATTAATATTAGTGATGTTAGTTTGCTCTGTATGATTGCCTTTTTTTCTTTTACAGCATTTGGAAATGTTGTGTAAGTCTCACGGAATATCAACAGGTCTCCCTAATGACAGCAGTAGCTTGGCAGTCTTTGCAGATCTTCTCACACCACCTTGTGGAAAATCCGATACAGATTTGATTATGGAACAAGTCAATAATGGTTTTTCTTCTGTTGGTAGCAGTGCTATGGATGAAGATAGTTCACCTGTCAGCGGAGATCCCATGATGTCATCAAATCCCGTCAGTCCATCAATGGATGAAGATGATGACGAACTCATGTAAAACCTTCACCGCAAAATTACGGAACATTTTGTAAAAATGAAAGAAAAAAAAATTTTTTTAAAGGTCAAAGAAAAGAATAAAGAAAGAATACCAAAAATATGACAAAAAAATAATAAAATAGAAATAAAAGAAGCAAAAAGAAACACAGAACCAGAGACATTTCTTTTGCTTTCTTCATCCTTTCTTTCTTTATTTCCTTTCCTTAACTCCACCTTGGGTGGATTATTATAAAACAAAAACGTCTTGACTGTAAAATACAACAATTGAAATTTATGGACATCATACTGAAAAAAATTCATGTTATTTTTGTTTCCAATATTGTACAAAATATTTCCAAATTTTCTGTCAACTTCTTTCAAAACATTATTTTATTGAATTTTTTTTTTTTTTGAAAACAATTTTTTTCTTTCATATTTTTCAAAAAATGACTATTTCACAACTAACAGTTTGTATTCTTATCAAACTGTAAATGAGAGAAACACAACTTCATCTTTATACACACCACAATCCTACGTTTGAAATTTCAAAAGAACACACCCATCTTTACAAGAAAGAAATTGAACCATATGTAAATCATGTTATGGACATAGGAGAGATTTTGTATTTATTTCTGTGTTTTTGTATTTATATGTATGTATATATGTGTGTATGTGTATGCCTTTGTATACATATATATATATAAATATTCAGAATATTTATATATATATAAATATTTATATATATATATATATTCATATTTATATATAATAAACATATATATTGATATATAGACACGCACACACAACATATATATATACACATGCACACATGTATATGGTCTCTATTTTAATCTGTTTCTCATTTTAAAATCCTTATTTCCATCTTCCTTCTCCTATTACTACTACTACTATTATTCCTACTACTACTGCTACTACTACAGTGTTATTCTTTTCAAAAACCCTTGTATATGTCGCAGTGCACACCACCAATGATAACCACCAAAAACCCCAAATCACTGGCCAAAAGCCAATTCAAACCTCATATTTCTTCTGTTTTCATCAACATTTATCTGGCGATTATAATTTTACCCATCCATCACTATGGGTACCCACCACCACCAAATCATACAATTTATACAAAAACAAAATAGAACAAACTATTACTCTTTGAGAACTATTGATGTCTACTTCTGAAGTAAGAATTTCGAGAAGGTTTTGATAATATACTATCACATGCAATCTACACTAATTCTTCACTATTTGGTCCTGCTGACATAGATTCTCTAAACTACAATGGGTAGAAGATATACCATAATGTCTTGTGGTTGATATGATTTTAGGATTTCTTTGAAAAATCATTGATGTCATTAAACCATATATATATGTATGTGCATGTGTACACATATACATACATATATACGTATATATGTATACTTATAAATTGAGGATATAATCATTTTAATTTTAATGATTATATCAGTGGCTAGCATATAAAAATGACCATATCGGTAAAATTAATTTTCCAGTATATTATTATATACTTTAAAAAATATATATATCTGTATGTATGTTTTCCAGAAATATGTATGTATATATATAATATATATATATATATATATATATGTTTTCCAGAAGGTGACAAATTCAAAAGGAGTTATCTCAGGCCATTTAAATTAAGTACCCAAAGATAGGCCTTAGAGTGAATAAAATATTTAATCTATAATTGTTATTCTAACTAAATATATTTTATCAGAATATCATTATGGATTATATATGCAAACACACACACACATAGACGGTACATATTTACATTAATGCATCTCTCTCTTTCTCTATCCATATATATATATATATATATATAATATATATATATATATACATACATATACAGATATAGATAGATAGATAGATATATTTATATATACATATGCAGATATATATATATATATATATATACACATACATATATAGATAGATAGATATATTTATATATACATATGCAGATATATATATATATATACACATACATATATAGATAGATAGATATATTTATATATACATATGCAGATATATATATATATAATATATACACATACATATATAGATAGATAGATATATTTATATATACATATGCAGATATATATATATATATATATATATATATACACATACATATATAGATAGATAGATATATTTATATATACATATGCAGATATATATATATATATATATATATACATACATATATAGATAGATAGATATATATATATATATACATACATATATAGATAGATATATTTATATATACATATGCAGATATATATATATATATATATATATATATATATATATATATATATATATATATATATATTATATATATATATATAGATATATATATATATAACACATACATATATAGATAGATAGATATATTTATATATATATATACATACATACATATACAGATATATATATATGCATATGTCATGAAAATTTGTAAAATAGCTGTCCCAATGGTTTAGAATTATGTTTGCTTCTAATAAGAGCCATAGTTAATTATTATTTATTTATTTTTTTATTTTTGGTTCTTGATTATTTAAATTATTAATTGCTGATGTATTATGGGTATTCCTGTGGTTGAACTCAGTACAATCAATTTGGCGTTTGCATTTGATTTCTTAGTATCTCTGATGCCCTCCTACTTGAGTCATTATTTTATTGAAGTATGGGTCTTATGTGCATGTCAATATGTATATGTTTCTATGCTTGTGTGTTTTGTGTGCGTATATGTGTGTGTATATATATATATGTATATGTATATATACACACACAGGTACATATATGTGTGTGTATATGTGTGGATACATACATACACATTAGGATACATACAGCATAGCATATGAAGAATTTTGTTTTTGAAATTTCATCCAGAAGTATGACATTTTTATTCGATAATTTTATATATTTTTACATTTATTCATTCATGACAATATTTCACATTCCATACAATTTATGGGTATTTTTTAATTAATGACAACACAGAATTAAAAAAAAAAATTATGACTCTTCCTTGCTGAGAGCATCCATGTGTATACCAAAACGTTTATACATACATTTATACAGACATATATATATATATATGTAACATGTATATATATATATATATATATATATATATATATATGCACTCATGATGCTCATTCCAATGTCAACATGGAAAAGTAGGTATAATGTAATGATAAAAAGATATATATATATATATATATATATGTTATTAGATAAAAAATCGTATATATATATGTATATATATGGTATGTATTAAAGTCACAATGTGTATATTAAGACAATATGTGGGGGACAATTGACAAGGCAGTTTGTATGAAGCTTACTGCTATTGTTGAGTGTTTAGTGATGCTAATATAAAAACGAAAATACTAGCTGTTTGCATGTGCATGATTGCGTTTGTGTGTGTGTATGTGTGCGTGTTTGTATAAAGAGAGAATGACTGAGAAAGAGAAATAGTACCAGCTATATATTAGACAATGTCCCAAATATATTGTGGATTGACTAAACATCTTTTCCTTTTTTTTTTTTTTAAGTTGGTTTATTTTTTATCTGTATAAGAACAACAAGAGCAGTTTCCAATTTAAATGTTTTCTAATATTACGTGACAAGCTACACAACTTGTAAATAAACATCAGCATTTGTCAACTTACTGGCTGTTTTGAATTCTATGTTTTTGTTTTTTATTTTATTTATTTTTTCATTTTTTCTTTCTTTTTTTTTCATAACATTATTATTTACTAACCTGGCAAATCATAAAACTTTGTACTTAAACAGCCCATATTTAGGCTCTGTTAATGATTCAACATTCCTTTAAAACCTTGCTATTGTATATGCTGCATATGTTATACAACTAATGCACAACAAAAATTAAAACTGCACAAAAAAAAAAGATTCATACATTTGTTTAAAACGGGTGCATCATTTATAAACTTATAGCATTAAAATTGCCAAATGTAGTTATTTGTTATTAGTCTTGCAACAATTACAAAGCTAAAAAAAAATATAAAAATGTATGATTCTCTTTGAATAGACAGAAATTGTCCAAAACTTGTCAGGTTTTCATATCCTCAAGAATTCAAGGTGTGTGTATATATGTATGTATGTACAATAGTATTGAACAGTGAGAACAAGTGCCCAGCACTGCATTTGGTAATCTCATCCAACACGGATGTGGATTACTAAAAAAGTGGAATGCTTGAAAAATTGCAAACATCCCTCCTGAAACCATTGGTAGCATTGTTTATCTAAAACAGAACATTTATGTGTATATACATATATATATTTGTCACAGAAAAATGTTCACATTCTAATGGTTTTTTTTTTTTTTGTTTTTTGGGGTTTTTTTGTAAATAGACTATTGATATAGATGGGACATTTACGTCTTGATTTTCATCTTTCTAGCTTAAATTCATTCTTAATTGTAGACATAACTTGCTATGATTCTGTTATAAGCATCTCAGGTAAGATACAATAAAGTGATTTCCAGTTTATGTTATATAGAGAAGCATAAAATCACATACGCCGAAATTGTTTTTATGATGTTCAAGCTTTTCTCAAGAATATCATAGGATGCTTATGACATCTAAAAATAAAACTAGGCACACAGTCATGATTCACTGGCTGCTTATTTTCTACACAGTACTGGTCAAGGTTTTCTAAATATCAAACCTATCTTGTCTCAAAGTGAAATATATAATATAATGCAAAACATGTAAAGATATATCAATATATATATATATATATGTATGTTGAGGGTCTTGTTAGCTACCTGGTGACATCACTGATGTTGGTGCTACATAAAATGTGCTCAGTACACTCTGTAAAGTGATTGGTATTAGGAAAGGCAACCGGCCATAGAAACCATGCCAAAGCAGACACTGGAGCTTGGTGCAACCTTCCAGCTCACCAGCTCACATTTAGCCGTCCAACCCATGCCAGCATGGAAAACAGACATTAAATGGTAATGATGATGATATCAATGCACACACACACACACATATACATCATGCATGTTAACATTAAACAAACAATTGATACAGGTATATGTAGCATATGATGAAGATAAATGCAACATTTGGTACAGCTATACAGGCACAGTATAGCCAAATGGTTAAGAAGTTGCTTTACAACCATGAGGTCCTAGGTTCAGTCCTACTCTGTAGCATTTTGGGTGAATGCTTTTTAGTTTGCTTTAGGTTGCTCCAAAATTTGTGAATGAAATTGGGGAGATGGAAAATGTGTGGAAGCCTGCTGGATAGACTGGAATTACCTTTAATTCAAGGTATTACCTTTGTCACACTCTTTCACACTGCTTTTGCTTGAGGGTTATGTTAAGTGCACATGCACTTATACATAAAATACGAAGTGCACATGCACTTCATATTTTATGTGTAAGTACTCAGGCACTTATATTTTAATTCAGTCAGTTGGTAAATTAGTCATTTGAAACTAACCGGGATCCAATTACTTCACAATATATAACGAGAATATATATAATATGTGATAAAGGTATATACATTACTTACTTAAGTCCTTCCCTCCCCCATGGAGCATAGGCTATCAATGTCTTTTCTCCGTTGTTCTCGACTCTTGGCTGTCTTTTTCTCTTCCTGGTCTTGGTTTTAAAATGTCCTCATTGCTTCTGTAAATTTGACTTTTTCTAGGCAGGGGTGTTGGCTCTGTGCAAACCTATTTTTATCTCTTGAGAAGAGGTTGTCCATGATGGTCCAGCATTTATCTATTGAGTTGTCCAGCATGGGAGACACTACCAGGAGTATGTGCTCCACTGGCAAAGCTGTCAGGGTCATTGAAGTACTCAAGCCACCATATCACAACAAGGACTAGACCTTCTGGTTGGAAGATATATATGTAATTATAATACAAATATGTAAAACTAATTAACTCTTTCAGTTAATTAGCTTTATATGATATAGTCACTGGAAACGAAAATATATATGTTACATTACTAAAAACTAGCAGCAACTAGATAATCAAAACAAAAAAAAAATAGGGAAATGAGAAAGCTTCTTTCTAAGAAATAAAGGTTTTAGAGTTAATCCATCATAATTATTAACATTATCATATTACATTATTTACAGTGGATAGTTGTGTGTCGTCATCTTGTTTGTTGTTATCACATTTCGGTTAATTTACTCTCCAGCCTTCATCAGGTGTCCTGATGAAATTTGGAACCCAAGCTTGGGTTCTCATTCCTAAGGTATTTTTTGATGTTGTTATTATTATTATTATTATTATTAATTCAAGGTACTGCCTGGAATTGAACTCAGAGTCTTGAGATTAGTAGACCGTACTCATAACCACTATTCAAGGCAGTGCTTTGAATGAATGAATGAATGAATAATAATAATAATCATAATTATAATAATAACATAAAAAAATACCTTAGGAATGAGAACCCATGATTGGGCTCAAAATTCCACTAGGATACCTGATGACGGCCAGAGAGTAAATCAGCCAAAACGTTGTGGTAACAACAAACAAGATGAGGACACATGTCCATCCAATGTAAATAATGTTCAGAATTCTTCACGTCTAAAACATTTAACAGTATTTATTATATCAACTTTGATTTTGTCATGATAGAATTGAAACTGAACAGGGCCTTGGTGTAAGCAACTCCAATCATGGCTCAGTCACACTGACCTTAGGAGACAAACTACTCTGTCAAATGTAATGCTTATGTATTCACATTGTTTTGAGTTAATTATGCATTATCTCATAGCTTTGAAATGTCAGTAATGTAATGGTTATGTTTAGATTGGCATTGTAGGGTAGGTGTGAGAGGTTAGATCTAACCAGTTTGAACATACAACAGGGGAAATATTTGAGCTGGATATGGTCAGCTTAAATGTTAAAGGATCAACCAAGAAATTTTTAATTGTAACAATGTTTCATTTGCTTCCATTGGTGAATTCCCTTACTCGTGACATTCGCTTGGAATTAAGAATCTATGCTATAGACTTAGTGTAGCGTCTGTGATGGGATACAAGCCATCAACCCTTTATGCAGTAGTTTGAAAAGCACAAATCCTACACAGACATAGCCAGTTATTATAGCCACTAGTCAATAAGAACATTTTTTGCATAAGTTCCTGTCTTTAATATATTGTTTTAAATATTAGCAAAAAATGTGGAAAATTAAATGGATAAAAATAATCTGATTTTAAATTTGCAACAAAATTTATCAAAGATTATCCTCACATCTTTCATTAGGTATTGTTTTATCATTATCAAATGTGATTTTTGGTTTGTTCATTTATTTGATTATTGTTTTTGCATGAACTGCAGAAATTTCCAAGTATTGGGTGTCTTTGCATCTATTTGTAGTATATTGTGTTGTTGCCTGATGCAAAAAAACAAAAATTAATTAATAATGATACATGCAGCAGAGTTTAAATCTTTGATTGATTTAGCCAGTAATCAAATACTTAATTGAAAAACATTTGCTCTTTTATTCAGCTAATATAAAATTAAATTAATTTTTTTCATTCTATTTGAATCATTTTCATTTTTATTGAAATATTGACATTATTTTCTTAAACTCTTTAACTAAAGAGATTTTTACCTTTTTAACTAGGAGTTTTCACATGGAAATTTATCAAAATTTTCTTAAAGATTTAGCTGATGTGTCCTGTGTAACACTTTATACTTAAATGCATGAAACCTGTACGGATGCATACATGTTTATAAACGTGTGTGTGAATTGTGAAAGCAAAATTGTTGTTGAATAGAACATTGTGTCAAAAGGTGTAGATCCTGATCCATTTTTTTGTTTATGAATATCAAATACTTTCATTCTCAGTTCATTGATACATACAGTTGACTGAAAGGGTGTCTGAATGGAAGCCATGGCAAAGAAATGTAATCTCTGTTTATATCGTGTGTATATATATATATATATATATATGTTAATGCTTGTTTTTATGTCAAGTTATATACATAAAAACGATTTAGCATTAAACTAAGGGATTACTCACCACTGTTAGTAGAGTCCATGTTTATTAAAGTTTTACAAGGAAAAGTCTGACAGTGAAGTTTCAACATGGTTACCTTCAAGAATATATGTGTGTGTGTGAGATTGACTGGGTGTAATGAAGCTTCCCTTTTTTTGCTTTTTTCTTTAACATAATTGATAAAATTCTACCAAGATTTCATTGAAATTTATAGGTTGATACTAAATATTAGCTATTTTAGAAATAAGTAATATATATATATATATATATATATATATATATATACAGGTTAATGTAGAGGCTGGAATGAAGGAGCTGGGTTTGCTTTCAAGATGCTAAGCAATTTTGTAGACAACTTGGGAAACTGGAACTGGAATATTTATTCCAGATGAAAAGAAAGCTGTGTAACACCTCTGTCCTTACTTTTAGAGTGAAAGAAATTCTTTTAACAGCTAACATCATATCAGTAATATAGATCAGGTTAATTATTGATTAATTAACATTGAGTCATTAAGTCAAAAACTATGTAGAGAAATGAATGAGACACCTGGGGGGAGGGTTTCGATTATAACATTTTTCGTATATTTCGCAGTAATAGGTATGTCTCTTGTCTAAAAGAACATTCCATTTGTTCTTTTCTCATTTTCTGCTAAGTATTCTAACTGATAATAAGTTTCCATTTGTTAACATTTCTTCTTGGCATCTTGACACAGCTCCACTGAAAGCCTCTACACACAACTAAATGAAAAAACATTTTGATTTTTCTGACAAAACCTTTACTACTTAATAACTTCTAATTGTTCTTCACCTGTTTCTTCTTGGCCTATGATTTGAAATCTAATTTTAGGGTAACAACAGTTTCATCAGAGTTTCATCAGGAATAAAAACTAAATTTTTAAAAATATCTTTTATGCATAAAAACGCAAAAACAAACTTTGCACTCACACTGCTCTATAACTGTTTTCCAATGCAGATATGAAAACATTTTATTTATTTTTTTATTGCATAAGCCTGGCTCAAATGCTAACAGTTTAATTTCAGTTGTCTGCTCATGAAACAGAGCTGAATTCTGTAAAAATATCTTTATAAATCAAGTAACATGATTTAATGCTTGTACCTGCATCTGTGCAATCACTGGATGACATTAATGCCAAATTGATAAACCATTTAACAAATTCATTCTAGTAAATCTTCTATCTATGCCTGTGAGATTATATCTCAAAGGATGCATCGTAAAATATATTAGACCCATTAACAGTGAAAAAAAAACTGTCTTTGACAAATTTCCTTATATTATGAATAAATAGAAGACACAGGATTTTAACCCTTTAGCATTAAGATAACTCAATCAATTGCAGTGCTTATTTATTTACATTGTCTTGGACTAATCATGCATTATATTTTAATTTCAAGGTTTTGGTGATGATTGTTTATTTTTAGAATGACACTGTAGGAGATGTATTAGAGGCTAAATCTAGCCAGTTTGAATGTAAAACAGGTAGAATATTTGGGCCCAATATGGTCAGTTTAAATGCCAAAGGGTTACGGTAATATACTGCCATTATCTTTATGGTTTATTTAAATTGCAAACTTAACGACATCATTAGAAGGAGGTTTGAATGATATGGTCATGTGAAAGTATATAAATTGTGTGGAAGATTACGTTGTCTATTAAATCTAATCTGTTTGATTATTGATTGGTAAAGGCTACAAATCTTATAAATAATAATATGTCCTCAGGGAAATTGGCCTAATGCAAAAAAAAAAAAGATATGAGACCAAATGATGGTATGTGGACAAGACGAGCAAATAAAGAAATTAATGAAATGTTCTTTTAATTTTGTTTGTCAGTTGTGTAAATGGAAATTTGAAAGGAAAAAAAAAAAAAGTGTGATGTTATATTTTAGTTTCCATTCATGGTATTTATCAAATGATTTGGGTAATTATTTAAAATCAATTTGTTCCAATCGTTTTTTCTTAAAATGTTTTTTAATGGGATGTCTGAAATTGTTGTGGTTTTTTTGACAGATCATGCATCACCTAGATTTTGTAAACACTTTTATTCTTCATTACAACCGTTTAACCAAAAATTAGCATAAGATGCGAATAAAAGTGATTTAAAAGTTACTGACTGAATACACTACTCATAACGCAAATACCTAGATGTTTATTAGAATTTCCTTAAAGTAACAACAACAAAAAAAGAAAAAGAAAAACAAATAAGCATATAAAATAAATTAAAACCATCACAAATTATTGCAAATATTTGGTTCTTCATCTTTGAAATCTTTTCTTCAATAGTTTTGGTTAAATTCTGTTGAGACTAATTTTGCATCCAACATGTTTACCATTTCTCAAAATTATTAACACCGCATGCATGCAAAT
>NC_043000.1:117668564-117671064 GCF_006345805.1 Octopus sinensis
AATTATCCTGAAATTTACTATTGAAATTTTGAAATAAAATTCCATTTATTCCCTTAACCAAGGAATTTCTTTTGTCAAATTTTTGTGTCTTGGACTCATTTCATACTTGTTGTTGTTGTTGTTCTTTAAAACTAAGGCATCTCTTTACCAAATTTTGTGGAAGGATTCCGACCACCTGCAAGTGACTAAAATCGGACTGACAGCTTTCTATGAAATAAAGAACTGCCAGCAGTTGAGGGGAAGCAGTTCAGTGTGAGTCGTTGATTGAGAGTGTTGAGTCTCCTGTAATAATCGTATTGCTTCGTGTAAATATTTCTTTCCCCTACTTCGTTAAATTATTTATCCAACACCAGGATATAAAATCAAGCAGACGTATGATAAATGCAGTCTAAGCTATTATTAATCCATATCTTTTTTAGGCAATATATCGTTCCTTTTATGAACACAGGTGTCGTTTAAAGGAAAATAGGGTGTTGTTTTTGGCAGGTCCTGCTGATAATAATTTCAGTAATATTGCAAAAAATCGTATAGTGAGTTTATGGTAGATCACGAATCAGAAAATTGTCGCCATTTTTTTCACTAAAAGGACTTGATATTACTTCGATTTTGTATCTGGTTTGTTGGATATTTAACCAATTGACTAGTAATAAAGGAGTTGTACCAGAGCGTGTGTTAATAATATTGGCATAATGACTCTCCCTTGACTTGATATAAACATAAGATAGGCACAGGAGTGGCTGTGTGGTAAATAGTTTGCTTACCAACCACATGGTTCCGGGTTCAGTCCCACTGTGTGACATATTGGGCAAGTGTCTTCTACTATAGCCTCGGGCTGACCAAAGCCTTGTGAGTGGATTTGGTAGACGGAATCTGAAAGAAGCTCGTCGCATATTTATATATATATATATATATATATATATATAGATATATATGTATATATATGTGTATATGTATGTATATTTTTGTGTGTCTGTGTTTGTCCCCCACCCCAACATCGCTTGACACCCGATGCTGGTGTGTTTACGTCCCCGTAACTTAGCGGTTCGGCAAGAGAGACCGGTAGAATAAGTACTAGGCTTACAAAGAATAAGTCCTGGGGTCGATTTGCTCGGTTAAAAGCGGTGCTCGAGCATGGCCGCAGTCAAATGGCTGAAACAAATAAAAGAATAAGATAAAAAAATATATCCTGGCATTACGTATACAACAATAGAACTCACTGACCACGAGGATTACGATAAATCACTATCGTCGGACTACAATGCCATTCCACCTTGATAAGGGTCAGTGAACTGTTCTTTCTTATTAACATTCCTAAGCAATTTCCCTGCTTGGTAGATTTTTCCTGCCAACGACGGGACTTTTTACTGATCTATAAAAGCAAAATATTAAAGCTGCGCTGTTTAATATTGGAAATATTTTATTGTCAACTAGCACTATGACCCGGCAACGCCGGGTCATAGTGCTAGTGCATGCATATACAGCTGCGTGCGTGCACACATACACGCGAGTACTGTCCAAATCTCCGACTAATCACATACAGCTAGCTGGCATTCATTTGGCGTATCAAGTTTCGGGCATTTTGATTGGGTTTTGGATAGAAAATTCACAAAAAAGTTACTTCTATTGATTTTTTAATGGCTTTGCGGGATGACTGGAGAACTGTAAAGATGTGCACGACCACCTTTCAACGGTTTTGAATGACCATAGAAAGTGCGAGTCCTCTAACTGAAAAATTGTGGATTTGTATAAAGGACACACACACAGACATTTTGCCGTTTATATATATAGAGATAATATTTGCATACTGAAAAACTAAAGAAAAGTAACGCAACTCTCTCTTTCTCCCCTTTTGGGTAAATTATGTTAATGTTGACTGGTATATCTGCGCAGATTAAAGTTACGGCCATCTTCAAGATGTTTACTCGAAGTATTGCAGTTTCATATGTCTGCGGAACTCGAAATCTCATAATTGACCTTATGTTGATAAGGATTGGCCCCAGAGACTAACCACGAACCCTGGTTATTTTAATATTAAACATATTTCACTGTTACCCGCCAAAAATATCATCCGTCTTTCATTATACATTAAACCTTTCCAAGCATCTCATCAAAGCTCTAGGTAAAGATGGGCCAGAGTTCTCTTCTCGATATAAACTGTTCATTTTTTTTATATTAAAGTCGAGGAAGGTATCTTCGTCATTGCTCAAATACATAAAATGATTGAAAAATGATTCTCCGTGTTTGCTTCCTCAGTCTTTAAACAAGATTTCTCTCAAAACTTTTGCAAGGAAATTTCGCTCGTCAGACAAAATGTTTTATAGGATATCTTCTGACACTAGGTTCTGAGTTTAAATACCTCCGAAGTTAGTTTTTACTTTTCCTCCCTTTGGCGGTCGATGAAATTGACTTGTCCCTGCACCACAAATTTGCGGTCTTTGAACCCTACAACGGACCAGTGTCCCGTTCAGAGGTATGTCGTAGCTTCGGTCATTTATACTCC
>NC_043000.1:117676064-117689206 GCF_006345805.1 Octopus sinensis
TGCCTGAGGCTAACTTCGCAAAAGGAGTTGACTTGGAGGTGCATTTCAGCCATACGTATGATGTGTCTCAAACGGCGGAGGCGTTGCTGAGCCGTTAATGCAAGGGAAATAACTATTCTTTCACAGCATAAAGTGGGATATGAATCTGCATTGGAAAATTAAGGAGTGCGGGGAAGAAGATATATAGAGTCCCCATATTTATTCTTTCATCTATGACGAAACCCTTTCTAGTTAGTGGTAATCATGCATAGGACTATTTCATTCTTTTTAGAAATCTTAATTATCCAAGAAATACAAAATAATCAAGAGTGACGCCGTGGATGATACTATACTCTCTTCACTTCTATTTCAGTAAGTAAACTAAAGATACAGACGAAAGAATCGACATAACAATTCTGAATAAAAGAATGCCGAGTAAAAGTTTATAATCCAGCTCCTGATCTATTTAGCTACTACGCTCCAATAGAAACCGAATTTTTCTTTCTTTCTGCCGTTAACCCTCCAACGCGGAGTATAGGCCAATTATAACTGAATTCCATGTCGCATAATTTTTCGCTTCTGTACTTATACTCTGCCGTGAATGTCCCCCTTTCTCTAGTTCCTTTTGTGTTGATCTCCGCCACGAGTTCTTAGGCCTACCTCTCCTTCTATATCCATCCGGTTTCCACCGTAAAGCACTTTTTGCTACATTTAGTGTGTCTTTTCTAATTGTGATACCAATCCGCTTCCACTTTTTCTTAAATATTTGTTCCCTAATCGAAACTTTATTTGTTCTTTGCCATAACTCCATATTGCTTATGTGTTCGGGCCATCTAATTTTAAGTATACTACGCAAACATCTGTTGATGAATGATTGTATTTGCTTATTTGACTTAACTGTCGTTCGCCATGTCTCAGCCCCATACAATAACACTGCTTTTACGCTAGTGTTAAAAATTCTTATTTTGTTCTTTATTGAAATTACATTTGCGCTCCATACTTTCTTGCCTCGTCTTAATATCTTCGTCAATAGAAACCGAATAGAAACTTTATAATTTGGACACAAGGCCAGCAATTTTTCAGGGGAAGAAGAAGTCGACCTCAATGTTCACAGTGGAATTTGAACTTGTCTAGAGCCGGAAGAAATGCCGCTAAGCATTTTGTCCGATTCTGCCAGCTCACTGACTTGAGGTCTTTTATAGTAGCTGCAACATCGTGAGTTATATGACAATGAGGATTTTTCTTGTAAGTCTGTTCTTTGCAAAGGTTAACTAAAACCAACGCTGCATTTACCATTATGTAAAATAAATACATGCTCAGGCCATCAATGGGAGGAGGGCACCACAGAAATAGTAACGCGGCGAGCTGGCTGAAACGTTAGCACGCTGGACGAAATGCTAAACGGTATTTCGTCTGTCGCTGCTTTCTGAGTTCAAATTCCACCGAGGTCGACTTTGCCTTTCATCCTTTCGGGGTTGATAAATTAAGTACCAGTTACGCACTGGGGTCGATATAATCGACTTAATCCGTCTGTCTGTCCTTGTTTGTCTCCTCTGTGTTTAGCCCCTTGTGGGTAGTAAAGAAATAAGTATTTCGTCTGCCGTTACGTTCTGAGTTCAAATTCCATCGAGGTCGATTTTGCCTTTCATCCTTTCGGGTTCGATAATTTAAGCACCAGTTACTCACTGGTGTCGATGTAATCGACTTCATCCCTTTGTCTGACCTTGTTTTTCCCCTCTATTCTTAGCCCCTTGTGGACAATAAAGAAATAAGAAATAGTAAATGGTTTACGACACAAAGAAAATCACTTTAACCTTGCAAAAATAAAATTCGAAGTGGTTTATATGATCGGAAATATAATTTCGAAGTGATGATGGTGTCATAGGGATGATCTGATCAAAGACTTTGCAATTATAAAAAATAAAATAAATAAATATAAAACGCAAGAGAAAACTTTTCAAATATAAATAAAATAGAAATATAGAAGGCGTAGGAGTGGCTGTGTGGTAAGTAGCTTGCTTACCAGCCACAGGGTTTCGGGTTCCGGGTTCATTCCCACTGCGTGGCACTTTGGGCAAGTGTCTTCTACTATAGCCTCGGGCCGACCAAAGCCTTTTGAGTGGATTTGCTAGACGGAAACTAAAAGAAGCCCGTCGTATATATGTATATGTATATATATATATGTATGTATGTGTGTGTGTTTATGTGTTTCTGTTTGTCACCCCCCCCCCCAACATCGCTTGACAACCGATGCTGGTGCGTTTACGTTACCGTAACTTAGCGGTTCGGCAAAAGAGACCGATAAAATAAGTACTAGGCTTACAAAGAACAAGTCCTGGGGTCGATTTGCTCGAATAAAGGCGGTGCTCCAGCATGGCCGCAGTCAAATGACTGAAACAATTAAAAGAGTAAAAATAAACATTATTTTCCATCTTATTTTTAGTTTTCTTTCATTTTGAGAAATTGAAATTTATTTTAAGATTTTTTATTGCTTATATTTTTATTTACAAAATTACCAAAAAGTGGGGTGACTAAAATCTTTTGGATGTTAGGGCCTCTGAGGCTCTTGATCCGGCCCCTATATAAAAGGGTACTAAGGAAAAAGGAAATAAAGTAGAAATGTAGAAAAATAAACATTATTTTCCATCTTGTTTTTAACTTACTTTCATTTTGAGAAATTGAAATTTATTTAAAATTTTTTTATTGCTTTTATTTTTAATTACAAAAAAAAAATGGGGTGACTAAAATCTTTTGGATGTTAGGGCCTCTGAGGCTCTTAATCCGGCCCCTATATAAAAGGGTACTAAGAAAAAGGGAAATATGTCTGGACATTATATAACCAGATCTATTTCTCAGGCAGGAAAAGCGAAAAACCGACATTATTAGAGATGGAGAGCTAAAACGTTGTATGTAGGTGTTCGCAAGTTAATGTCACATGACCTAAACATCAACGTCATAATTTTTTATTGTTTTGTTTTTGGCGCTCGTCTCGTAATTGGCTCTTTGACGGTTATTATATAGTCAAGTATCACGAGATGTTTATCAAACATTAACTTATATCTACATACTTATAATACTGCCTATGACACCACGACCTCTGCTTCTAATGAACCAAACTGATGTCTAAAGCTGGAATTTCGAAATGACAGTACGTAATTATATTTACAGAAAGTTACAATCCCCGTATACCATTATTATTTTCTAAAACTAACGAATGTCAATGATTAATGTAGATTTAAAAAACATTTTCAAACGACTTCCTTGTGGTATTTTGATAGAATATATTATCAGTCTATCCTTTCGTCATCAACATTATAGTTGGCTTTTTTTATATTTTATATTCTTTTTATTTACTTCTTCTTTCTTCCTCCTCCTCTTTTTCCTCCTTCACCTTCACCTCTCCTCCTCTTTTTTCAATATTTCTACCATCGTCATAAGCCTGGAGAACCGCCATGTTTTGGTTTTACGCCTTGAGTTTACTGATAAAAGATGTTTTTAATCAACAAAAAAATTATGATATTAACAGGAACACAATAGCGTAGCGAGCGTGTATGCCGTCTGGAAAACCCCTTGAGTTTGCCGTTGTCACCCCCTTACCACCACCACCGCCGCCGCCGCCGCCACCACTACACATGCTTATATAGCAAACTCAAAAGGGCCACTCCATAAAAATACCTATTTCTTTACTACCCACAAGGAGCTAAACACAGAGAGGACAAACAAGGACAAACAAACGGATTAAGTCGATTATATCGACCCCAGTGCGAAACTGGTATTTATTTAATCGACTCCAAAAGGATGAAAAGCAAAGTCGACCTCGGCGGAATTTTAACTCAGAACGTAAAGAACAGGCGAAATACCTATTTCTTTACTCCCCACAACGGGCTAAACACAGAGTGGACAAACAAGGACAGACAAACGGATTAAGTCGATTATATCGACCGCAGTGCGTAACTGGTACTTATTTAATCGACCCCGGCGGAATTTGAACTCAGAACGTAGGGGCAGACGAAATACCGCCTAGCATTTCGCCCGGCGTGCTAACGTTTCTGCCAGCTCACCGCCTTAACTCCATAAAAATACCGTCCTCGTAAAAAGTGGAAACTGTGTAGAAAACCCGTCGCATATGTGCGCACACGTGCTTGTGGGGAGCTTATGTATATAAGTGTGTTAGTCCCCCGCTTCACAGCCGGTCTTGGGTTCTTTACGGCTTCATAACTTAGCAATTCAGCAAAACAGACCGTTGACAGGAGCCTCAGGATACAGGCGGCGAGCTGGCAGAAACGTTAGCACGTCGGGCGAAATGCTTAGCAGTATTTCGTCTGCCGTTACGTTCTGAGTTCAAATTCCGCCGAGGTCGACTCTGCCTTTCATCCTTTCGGGGTCGATAAATTAAGTTACGCACTGGAGTCGATGTAATTGACTTAATCCTTTTGTTTGTCCTTGTTTGTCCTCTCTGTGTTTAGCCCCTTGTGGACAATAAAGAAATAAGGAGCTCCAGGATACACCATTCATATCAACAAGTTCGTCAGTTGTTCGGCAACGGTTCTCCACGGCCAGTTCATGAATTTTCATGATGTTTTCATTCGTTCGGGAGGTCGACGGTCGGCCTGAACGAGGTCGGCCTTCAAGCGACGAGTGGCCATTCCAAAAGCGCGAAGACCACTCGTAAACTTGTGTTGTGCTCATGGTAGCGTCTTTGTGAGTTGTTTGAAGCATGACAACTGCTTCGGCCGCTGTCTCCCCCACCACCAGCAGAAAACAGAACTTCACAGAAGCACGCAGTTCCTTCGTTTCAGCCATCGCAAAAATCGACGAACAAGGGAGAAGCATTGCAAAACAAAGACGCACCAAGTGACAGTACGACTTAAGACGCCGCTGCCGGTCGGTAGACTGATACCTGAAGGCCGCATCAAGTGGCTTCTAGCGGCGAAAGCCTGAACTGCGACGGGCTTGTCCCATAGTGACGTTTCCGGTTACTTTTGGGCACCTCCTCGTATATATATATATATATATATATATATATATATATATATATGTTATATGTGTGTATATATATATATTATATATATATATATCTCTCTCTCTCTCTCTCTCTCTCTCTCTCTATATATATATATATATATATATATATATATATATATATATATATATATATATTATATGTGTATATAATATATATATATATATACATACATATCTCTCTCTCTCTCTCTCTCTCTTATATATATATATATATATATATATATAATTAGTGAATGGAAGAAATGGAGTTGAACGAAGATTGTACAGAATTCCTTTTATTACATTCCACACATGTTTCAAAGGCCACAATTTTCCAAATTCTGATTAAATAAGGATACCATATTGCAGCTTTCTCTTCAGGAAAAACCAGGAATTACGTCGTCAGAACAAAA
This sequence comes from Octopus sinensis, assembly GCF_006345805.1. Taxonomy (NCBI): domain Eukaryota; kingdom Metazoa; phylum Mollusca; class Cephalopoda; order Octopoda; family Octopodidae; genus Octopus; species Octopus sinensis. The sequence goes on from NC_043000.1 coordinate 117,681,461, forward strand.
CAAATCAAAGGCGCAGCAAAGCAATTCGAACGAGGACGCTCCTTAAGAGCCCATGGGTAAAATGTTTATCAATGTACGTTGGTGGGGGCCGACAAAAGGTCCGTTGGAATAAATCCAGGTCAGGCCGCGGTCAAATCTAGTAGGTGAGGAATTAATGAGAACAAGGGGTGTGGAGATGTTCTGTGTGACCAAAGCTAATGTTCTGATTATTTTAAGAATACAGGGTGTATTTTTTAGGTGCGAGACAATACCTACCTAAAAGCATGTATGTGTATACTAGCCTATGTGTGCGCCGCTGTATGTTGGCGAGGGGCGCTAGATAATGAGCACTGCTGAAAAAAGCCTGTCAGGCGGCTGAAATAATTCTGTGTTCGTGTGTCCGTCTGTGGCCTGCTTGTCTAAAATTATCATCGTCAAAGAATCAGGAGGGTATATAATTCCAGCGTTTGCTTCTAAAAAAACCGACCAATCGCCTAAGGGGAGTAATTTCCCCTTGCAAGAGATATTCAGAGATTTTTTAAAAAGTTTTTTCCAAATATTATTTCCAAAAATTATTTTCATATTAATAGAGTATCAATTGTCTTAGGTATCATTTATATGTAAGATAAGTATGACGCCGCCAATGGGGACATCGAAAAGCAGTCTGTAAAAGCCCGTTTACCAAACGGCCTCTGGCGAACAATATGTGGAAAAGCTCAGAGTTATAAAGATTACACATCCTTCTGCCTCTATAAAACGGGAGGGCCACCGACAAAATCGACCATTCCAGCCTAAAAACTGAATTCGCGTTCTTCAAACGCCAGATAAGTTTGCTAAGTCCTGTGGCTTGGTATTTATTAACGTCGCGAAAAGTTGCGAAATGGTTCGATATTCTCAAGGCCAATTTTGACGATGAGGCCCCGACATACGAGTAGACATCCGAATCCGTGTAAACATTGCATTGGTAAATGGCATTTCTGATCTTGGAGTTACTAGACAAGAACCTTATTCTATTGGGATTAGCTTCTGATATTAATACTGCGTTCCTATTACTATATTGACTGTGAGAACTGCGGCCGCCTACTACATTATACTCCTCATTATCAATACTAATTAACGGACTATCCCCTGTGTAATCCCTATCACTGAGAACGCTGTGATTGCTAGTATCCGTGGACCTACTATTGTCGGAAACGTTGCTAAAGTTGCTATTAAGACTCTCTACATTAATGACCCGAACTGCGCTCACCTCCCTATTACCATTACTAACGTTATTAACATCACCATTTCTTCTATCGTTAATCCTATTATTTACTCCCTGGTTGGTACTGAGATTACCAGTCACTGTACTGGCTCTTTTATCATTATTACTACTATTATTATTCCTACTGCGCGTTAAGCTGGAATTAGACGGAGCTGCGCCTCCGGACAATGGTGATAGGGTCTTAATAAGCAGCCTATTATTATGGGAGGCGATTATCTGGGAAAGGTTTTTGTGTTGGAGAAAGCTACCTAACTTTATGTGAGTTAACCGTGGAGTAATATTTGGAATTTCTGGAAAAATTACTGGCAAAGGCTTGGCGAAACAGGAGGGGAAGATTAGTTCTAATCTGCTTACCAAAGGGAATTACAAACCAGATATGTTTATTCCTATTTTTGTGAGGAGTCGGGGTGCCAGCTCTGACATTAAGGTGGGTGATTCTAGGTTGAATAAAAGGTTTTGGTTTAGTATGACCTCCCCCGGACCGTAAATTATCTATGTTCCCTAAATTAAATCCAGAAGTACCTGCTCCAACACTCCCCCCGCTCCCATCACTACTTAAATTATTTATGTTATTATAGACGGCCCTATCCTGATGACCGAATGGTGGCATCGGAAGGGCTGGATCAATATATACTACCTTCTGCCTATAACCGGCTTTGGATAGTGCGGCGTTATAAAATTCCGCTTTCTACATAAAAATGTCGACACTAGCGGACAAATTAGACAATCTTAGAGAGATGTTTTTAACCAAATTGTCTGTTATAGTTTTGGCATGGTTGGAGAAGACACTAACATACTTTAAATTAGTGGAAGGCTTATGGTAAGGGCAGTATGAATCGTTATGGAGGTTTAGTGTGACGTCTAGGAAATTAGCCTTAGTAAGTTCATTATCAAAAACTATATTCATGCCCATTCTATTAAAGAACCTAGCTAACCTATTTTTAGTTTTCTGTACGAGTCTGTTCGTGGTGTTTTGCAGGTAAAACAGACAATCGTCACGATACAGGCCGCCCGCGATGTCCGGGAATTGATCGGATAATTCGTAGAGAATATAGATTCCGACCAAATCGGCTATCTGCGCGCTATCCGAACTACCCATAGGCACATCGAATTCGTTGGGAGTATCTTTACGAATCCACAACTTATTTTCAAACTTTATAAATGATTTTCTGGCAACTAAAATAATATCAATTTCTTCTCTAGTGAGGCCTGCCTTGTTGTGAGCATGCCACAGGGCCTTATTTAGTACACTAGGGTTAATCGAGGGGTAGAAGCTAGCAATATCAAACTGAATAAACCTAGTACGGTTCTTATTAGGGATGGAAGAGAACCACTTCACGACCTGCGAGGAGTTAGCCCAGAGGCTAAGCTACAGCTTATTTACTAAACTAGGGATATATTTATCTAAAATATACTTACTGATGGTCCCGATATCGGAACTAGCAGGGCATATGAGTCTTAACGCTGGGTTGGTGTAGAAATTCGGTTTGTAGTCCTTCACTATGAATCTAGGTTGTTTAGGGCTAAGCGGCTGCGTTCTCATTTGAATTCCGTATTTAAACATTATTTCCTTAATCTCCAAGTTAACTTTTCTCAGTGTGTTCCAATTAGTTGTTCTATAATTCTTCTTGATCTCTTTTCCGAGTAAATCTAAGTACTGTCTAATGGGTAACTTATATGTGTTCCTTGTCTTGTCAGACTGGACCAAGATTCCATCCGACCTATTAATATCCTTGGTAATTTTTTCTAGGTATCTGAGGTGTTCGTCTCTCCTGGGTGACTTCCTGAACTTAATCTTCCTTACGATGTCCCACAAGTCATCCTCAAACTTCTTCAGCCTTGGGTTAGGTGGCGGTGTATCCATCGACTTAAAAAAGCCCACAATATTCGGACGATGCTGCTGCCCGGTTCAATTTTAGATCCTCGTTCTCATGGAAGAAAACAAGCCATCTAATCCGGTTTATGGAAGCGTTAGTTTTGCAAACCAATTCCTTAAGGAAGGCATCCTTCGGTGGTATAGGAATATCCTTAAGGGACGCATCAATCTCGAACAACTCCATTTTCGGTATCGGTTAATGTAGCAGTTTCTTGGCGAAGCGGTATGTGTTTGTTGAAATGGAAAGATGAATTATCTTGTTACGGATTATTCAAAAGTTTAACCGATACCTGAGTAGCAAAAATCACAGCAGAAAAAACACGGTTGGAGATAAGACCAAATGGTTTTGCAACCGTGCGTTGGTGCGGATAATTGAAGTTTAATATAATTAGTGAATGGAAGAAATGGAGTTGAACGAAGATTGTACAGAATTCCTTTTATTACATTCCACACATGTTTCAAAGGCCACAATTTTCCAAATTCTGATTAAATAAGGATACCATATTGCAGCTTTCTCTTCAGGAAAAACCAGGAATTACGTTGTCAGAACAAAACAAAACAAAGGCGCAGCAAAGCAATTCGAACGAGGACGCTCCTTAAGAGCCCATGGGTAAAATATATATATTATGTGTGTGTACATATATATATATATATATATATATATAATATATATATTATATATATATATATATATATACATCTCTCTCTCTCTCTCTCTATATATATATATATATATACATGTGTGTATATATATATATATATATATATTATATATATATATATATATATATATATATATATATATATATAATATATATATATGTATGTATGTATAATATATATATTGAGAGAGAGGCGGGGTTAGTTACAGGATTCATTAGAATCTAGGCGCATTAATTAATACGCAGAACTCCAGAACTGGTTACGTACAATAATATAGAGTTCATAGTGAGTTAAAACAACCACGAGGTATCATGTGACGGTACCCTGTTGCAGATATGTAGATATATCCAATTTAAACCGTAGATCCAACTCAGCGTAGATGTAAAGAGAAAATTTACAAATGGGGTTTCAAACTTACGATAGCTGTTTCGGTAGAATTTTATTGATGAATTCATAAATGGCATCATAATGTAAATGATGTCATCATCAAGGTTTTACGTTGCCCATTTATACGTATTTAAAATTTTATCTGAAGATGGTGGATTTATATTATGACGTAATTTTATCTGAAGATGGTGGATTTATATTATGACGTAATGTATGAATGCTTCTGAAACGGCTGTCGTAAATTTTAAACCTTACGCCTGTTTTTATGTGTGTTTATGCATGTGCCTCAGCATTAGTTGTTGTTGTCGATGTTGTTGCTGTCACTGTTTTTTAAGAAACAATAGTTGAAATGGTAGTTTTTTTTTGTGTGTGTGTTTATGCATGTGCAAAATCCAGATTTTGCTCTCCGGTGTCGTCAGAGGATATTTATAACTTATATTCATGGACTCCAGACGTTACTGAAAAGGACTTCGGTGTGTTATCATTGAGTGTACTTTCAATAGCATTTCCATATCTTTCGTAGATATATATATGACTTGTAAGAAACTACGATGATAATAATAATCTAAAAATTAGAGGTTATTTTATCAGGAGATTCTGTTTGATCATCCATATAAACACTATTATACCTTGACTAACACCCAAGCGTTCATACATATGCACACGCTTTTTTTTTTTAGTAGTTTTATATATTAACTTTTACTTGTTTCAGTCATTGGACTGTGACCATTCTGAGGCATTGTCTTGAAAGCTTAGCCGAACAAACCTACTGCCACGACTTAGTTTTAAGCTTGTTATTTATTTTATCGGTGTCTTTTGCTGAGCCGCTATGTTACGGGGATGCAAACAAAGCAATACCGGTGTCAAGCTGTGATGGGAAATAAACTCAAATACAAAGACACACACACACGCACATACACACACACACACACACACACACACACACACACACACACACACACACACACACACACACACACATATATATATATTATATATACGACGGGCTTCCACACAGTTTCCGATTACGGAATTCACTTATAAGGTATTGGTCGGTCTGGGGCTATAATAGAAAGACATTTGCTCAAGGTGTCGCGCTGTAGAAGTGAACTTGAAACCGCGGGGTTGCAAAGCGAGCTTCCTAACCCCAAAGCCATGCTTGTGCTTATGAAATAAACTATGCATAAAAGTTAAGACTGACCTGGGGCCAAACAGCAAGAGCCACAACTCATTTGTTCACTAGACCTCTAGAATGGACGGAATGTGAAGATTTTCTTATCACGAATCTGAAATTATGTAATTTCCAGTTGACCACTGTCCCAAGCAATTTCTCCAATGGCTAAAGCAATTTCTTGTATAACAAATCTCTCAGAAAGATAACCTCTGATTTGAGGTAATTCCACTGGGTGCATTATCAGAACACTTTCCCAAGGCGGCCAGCTTGCTGAATCGTTACCACGCCGGACAATATAGTCGGTGACATTTCTTCCGGTTTTACATTATAAATTCAAATGATGCCAAGTCGACTCTGCCTTTCATCCTTTTGACGCCGGTCAAGGAAATCGACAAGACCCCTACCCCAAAATTCAAGGCCTTGTGTCTATTGTAGAAAGTATTATCAAACCCCTCTCCTAAGGCGGTCAACTGGCAGAATCGTTAGCACGGTGGACAAGATGCTTAGGGGCTTTTCTTCCAGTTTTACATTCTAAGTTCAAATGATGCCAAGGTCGGATCTACCTTTTCTCCTTTCTTTGTCGATAAAATAAAATACCAATGAACTCGAGGGTCGTGTAAATCGACCTCCCCACTGGTCCTATAATTTCAGGCTTTGCGCCTATAGTATTATTATTTATAAATAAAAGGTGATGAGCTGGCAGAATTGTTAGCAAGCCGGACAAAATACTTAACGATATTTCTTCTGGTTTTAACATCTAAGTTCAAATTCCTCTGAGGTCGACTCTGTGTGTGTGTGTGTGTGTGTGTGTGTGTGTGTGGTGTGTGTGTGTGTGTGTGTGTGTGCGCGTGTGTGTGTGTCGCCATGATAGATCGTTAGCTCCTACACGCATTTTTTCTCTCCTTGTTTTCTTTTCTGTGTATCTTTCTGTCGAAGAGCGTAGGCTCGAAACGTAAAAGACTTGTTCTATTTCTATTCCTGAGCGCCATACTAATACATTTGTTTGTTTGTACTCCACCTGCCTTCGTCTTTTGTTTATTTTCGTAAACCTTCCCGTTATATATATATACATACATACGACGTGCTTCTTTCAGTTTCCGTCTACCAAATTCACTCAGTAGGTTTTGGTCTGCCCGTGGCTATAGTAGAAGACACTTGCCAAAGGTGCCACGAAGTGGGATTGAACCCGGAAATATGTGGTTGGTAAGCAAGCTACTTACCACACAACCACATGAATGTATATATGCATACATATGTACAGTGTACGCATCACCATATTCATATATACATGTGTGAGTCGCACGCGTGTGCGTCTGTGTATGTGTGTGAGTGTGTGTGAGTATGTGTGTGCGTGTGTGCGTGTGTGTATGTGTGTGTCTTCTGTAAATCTGTGTGATGGTGGACTGTTACCGTGAATTTAATTACTGCTTTAATCTGTTAGGTTGCCCTGAGGTGAGTTCTAACCTTAAATGAATTACTTTTGTAAAGACCTTCCCAATTATATCCAGCATCGCTAGTGGTTCCTTATAAGATCGCTGCCTTGTTGACCACCAACTTACAGCCTTACAAAGACACTCATACTATACAAATAGAAAGCTGTGTATCTACACGCAGAGGTAGACACGCATTCGTGTATTGTCTCTGTGCTCATGCGTGTGAGTGCGTGTTCGTCAGTATATTTGTATATGTATGTATGTACGTACGTATGTATGCATGCATGCATGTAAGGTATGTACATACATACACGCATATACATACATACATATATACATACATACATATATAAATACATATATATATGTGTGGTGTGTGTGTGTGTGTGTGTGTGTGTGTGTGGTGTGTGTTCGTGTGAATGTACGCATGTATTTATAATATATATTCTATCTCTCTCAAGGTATACGTATGTTTGTGTGAATGTGGGTATACATAAATACATACATACGCACACACATATTTATACACACACACACACATATATATATAAACAAATAAGTATACATATATGTATACAGTCATATATATATATATATATATATATATATATATATATATATATATATATATATATATCTACACATATACACATGTACGCATATATGTTTGCATGTGTACAAATATATATGTATGTATGTTTCTACTGGTAATATATATTGTACGTTTGTATGCGTGTGTATGTTCATATATATAAAGATACCTGCCTAACCTATCTACTTACATACTTACATATACACATACACACACACAAACCTACGCATTCATACGTACTTACATTCATATTTATGAATACATAATGGGAAAAAAAGAACAAAAAAAGAAAAGAATACTACGTGTAGCACACATATAATTGGATTAATCAGATTTCATTTTCTTAGTGATAAATGATAAATACGGGGATCAAAGTTA
>NC_043000.1:117694306-117736806 GCF_006345805.1 Octopus sinensis
TGTCCCCTCTATGTTTAATCCCTTGTGGGCAATAAAGAAATAAGAACCATTAGCCAGTCTAGCAAAATGTCGAGGAGAATTTTGCCCGTTTTTTTTACATTCTGAGCTCAAATCCCACTGAGATCAACTTTAACTGTCATCATTTCGCGAGTCGATAAAAAAAGTACCATACAAAGTACTCAACATCGTCACCAGTCCTTAACCATTACTGTCTCAAGTTCTAGGATTCTTAGGTCTGGTTACCCGGTTTCCATGGCGTACAAGCGACCCGAGATCCGAACATTCCCCCACTGAACAGGACGCTAGTCTGTTGCAGGGTTACACATTTGCGGCTGAGTGGATGGGAGTAATGTAAAGTGAAATATTTTGCTCAAGAACACAACGCACAGCCCGGTCCGAGAATCGAAACTACGACCTTAAGGTTGGTGGCTGTGTGCCAAAATTTTAAAATGATTTTAAGCTTATTTAACTTTGCAGTGACAGACGCATATGCTTAGTTTTTTTCTTTTTAAGTCCAAAAAATTCGCTTAATACCTCCAAGCTGGATATCTTTCCTTTTGACAAAATAGCTAGATATCAACTAGTCAAAAAACTGTACGAGGGGCAAAACCTTTTGATCGTACTTTTCGAAGGCCATTTCTTTGCTTGTTTAACCTTGCAGTGACACACGCATATGCGTTTGAAAATCAAAAGCTGGTATATCTCATCCTGGACACAAGCATTAGGTCCTTGAATTACTGGTGGGACCTTTGTACAGCTACAATATTTGAAGTAAGATTTTCTTAGAAATTATTAATTATGCATAAAATTCGCTTGAAACCTTCCAGTCGGATATCTTTCCTTTTGCTTGACATCAACCAATCAAAACAATGTACGAGAAGCAAAACTTGTTAATCCCACTTTTCAAAGGCCGTTTCTCTGCTAGTATCGTTAGACAACTGATCCTGTTGCACTGTTTTCTTGTGGTTATTTTGATATTATCATTATTGAGTGAAAGAGCAGTGCATGCAATCAAATTGACACTAGGGTAAAATATACGAAGTCCAGTATACCCATCATGACTACCCGTCTGATAAGGGTACACCAGGCACGTGCATCACAACCATATTTGCGCGACATGGTGATCTCATATCAAGAACAGCACATGACCTTGCAGGTGGGGCCCAGTTAGAATTTCCTTCAGGTCGAGTAGCCCATCCCGCTCAAAAGGTCCCTGAATAAGAGTTGTTTAAGGATGTTGAAAGAAACACCCATGTTTCCAGAGGTGAATTATCGAAACTCCAAAGAACCCCTCTCAACACATGGCTATGATGCTCCCCCACTATTTCTGCTTGTGATCAGAAATGTACAAATCGTCAGCCACTAAGGGACATACTCAACTGGTTAAGGTCAAACAACTAACAAGCAAATCTGTGGTATTGAGCAGAATATTTGCTATAGCCCATATTGTTGTTGTTGTTGTTAAGGCGGCGAGATGGGCGAAATGCTTAGCGGTATTTCGTTTGTCATCACGTTCTGAGTTCAAATTCCACCGAGGTCGACTTTGCTTTTCATCCTTTCGGGGTCGATAAATTAAGTACCTGTTGCGTACTGGAGTCCATCTAATCGACTGCCCGCCCCCCTTCCCCTCAACAAAAATATGTGCCTAGTGTAGGGAAGATTATTCTCTTTCAAAAGCGGCGAGCTGGCAGAATCGTGAGCCGGAATGCTTAGCGGTATTTCGCCCGCCGCTACGTTCTGAGTTCAAATTCCGCCGAGGTCGACTTTGCATTTCATCCTTTCGGGGGTGGGGTCGATAAATTAAGTACCTGTTGCATACTGGGGTCCATCTAATCGACTGGCCCCCTCCCCCACCAAAAATTCAGGACTTGTGCCCATAATAGAAAGGATTATATTACTATTTCTATTGCTGTTGTCTATTTTTTTCTTTATAACGTGCCAAACTTCCAAAATACGCACCACCTGGGTGTCGATATAGATTTGGCTAATTATAATATTATATATTATTTATATTTTTTTCCTGTAAATCTTCGCCCCAACCCAACTTGTTTCTTTTTCTTGTTCAAACCTCTCCTTGCTCTTTTCCTCTTGCCGACGCCACTTTTCATTAACGCGACTTAACTATATTTCTTTCACATTTTAATATTATTGTTATTGTTGTTGTTGCTGTTATTGTTTGTCTTCACATTTTACTTTCTTTCTTTTCTATATTTTCACCCTTAAGTAATTGTTCTCTATTTTAGTTGGGGGCTTTGTTTCTGGCTCCTTTCAAACCTCCTTCCAATTTGAAAGCAATGAAGTAGGAACCGTAGTAGTGGTGGTGGTGTTAGACATGGTGATGATGATGGCGGCGGCGGCGGTGATGGTGGTGGTAGTAGTAGTAGTAGTAGTAGTAGTAGTAGTAGCAGGAGCAGCACCAGCAGCAGCAGCAGTAGTAGTGGTAGTAGTAGTAGTAGTAGTAGTAGTAGGAGGAGGAGGAGGAGGAGGAGGAGGAGAAGAAGAAGAAGAAACAGAACGATAGGAAGGAAGACAACAATATATATGATAGATAGATAGATAGATAGATAGATAGATAGATAGATAGATAGATAAGCAATTTAGACTTGCTATAAGTTGTGTCATCTTCGGCTTTATATATATATGTATATATGTATATATATATATTATATATATATATATATATATATATATATATATATATATATATGTATGTATGTATATGTATATGTATGTATGTATATATATATATATATAATATATATATATATATATATATATATATATATATATATATATATATATTATATATATATATATATATTTATATGAACGTTTGTGCATGTGTGTTTATGTGTGTACATACATACATAGATACAAACATATACACGCACTATTCACCAGTGTTGCCAACACCCAAGGCCGTAATTCCATCAGAAGTAATTATCAGATTTGTTTTTTTCTATAACAATAATCAGAGTATTGTCTGCAAGGCAACTGGGTTTAGGCCGATTTCCAGGTGAAACGGACAAACAGCAGAGTTAGAAGGGATTAAAACTGGGTGAATAACGTTGAATCGTGCTAAAAGGACGCCTGCGCCACCTAAGTTGTCTAAGTCATTCGGTACAGAAGAAGAGTTTTTGTTTTTTTCTTCGACACCAGATTTTGTCTAATTCTATATTCACTTTCGTTCTACATTTTTTCATTATTATTCTTTTGTCACTATCATCTGTAATGCTTGCTCTTTTATTAATGTCTCTCACTAACTTATACTAGTTCGTCTATTTTATTCTTTTTTTTTTTTTACCCGTCACATTGAAGAGAGAAAAAAACAAAATGCTAAATGAAGGGCTTTCGCGAATACATTCTTACTCTTCCCGATCATTCATTATTTCATTTCGCCTTCGTTCATCTATCTTTTTCTACACAATTAACACGAAATTTACCTATTTCTTTACTACCCACAAGGGGCTAAACACGATTAAGTCGATTATATCGACCCCAGTGCGTAATTGGTACTTAATTTATCGACACCGAAAGGATGAAAGGCAAGGTCGACCTCGGCGGAATTTGAACTAAGAACGTAAAGACAGACGAAATAACTATTTCTTTACTACCCACAAGGGGCTAAACACAGAAGGGACAGACAAGGACAGACACTCGGATTTAGTCGATTGCATCGACCCCAGTGCGTAACTGGTACTTATTTAATCGACCCCGAAAGGATGAAAGGCAAAGTCGACCTCGGCGGAATTTAAACTCAGAATGTAACGGCAGACGAAATACCGCTAAATATTTCGCCCGGTGTGCTAACGTTTCTGCCAGCTCATCGGCTTCACCATCGTAAAAATGCGGAAGTCTATTGTCCTAAGGAAACGAAAGCAATTTGCGATAGAACCCGGAAGTGACGACACAGGCTTAATTCATGCACAGAACGTACTTATACAGTACCGTGCTAAAGTTTTTGGTCACTTTAAACTCTCTCTTTACTTGTTTCAGTCATTTGACTGTGGCCAGGCTGGAGCACCGCATTTAGTCGAGCAAATCGACCCCATGACTTATTCTTTGGAAGCCTAGTACTTATTCTATCGGTTTCTCTTGCCGAGCCGCTAAGTTACGGAGATGTAAATACACCAGCATCGGTTGTCAAGTGATGTTGGGGGGGGGGACAAACACAGAAGCACAAACATACACACACACACACATGCACACACGCACACATACACACACATACACACACATATATATATATATACATATATACGACGGGCTTCTTTCAGTTTCCGTCTACCAGATCCACTCACAAGGCTTTGGTCGGCCCGAGGCTATAGAAGAAGACACTTGCCCAAGGTACCAGCAGTGGGACTGAACCCAGAACCATGTGCTTGGTAAGCAAGCTACTTACCATACAGCCATTCCTACGCCTACTATTGTAAATTTCTATTAATTACCAACTTATAAGGAATGTTTCGCATTGCGTTTTTTACATATGAAACATTGGCCCTGCTGGAGTCATTTTTATACCTAATCATTATATTTTGTAGTAGGGGTTCTGAATGAGAGAAGATGCGAGACGACCACTAAAATTGACCGTGCTAAAGTTTTCGGCCACCTCACATCAACCAATCAGGATATCTATATATATAAAACTGTAGTTGTGTGAGTGTCTGTCTCCTACGATTTAGATTCCTAACTCCTCCCACATTTTGCGGTGCAGTTTAACCAAATTCGGGTATCTTATAGTCATGATTAATATCGAGCCCGTCTGGCTATTAGCGCGCGTCTACGATGAGTCTACGATTTTAAAAATAATTTAACATCATTTTTTATTCCATTTTAATGCATAATTTTTCGTGTGTCGATGGCGGCGGAGTTGGCGTCCACGCTCAAACACCTGCACCTGTGTTTGCTTCTCCCCCTTCTTCCCTCCCTCGTGAAGCTGTAGGAAAGGGAGTTTAAGGAAATCAACGTCGTAATGCGTTGTCAAGGAGACCAGCGTTCTTTTAGAACAACGACTTCATGGCTTGAAGACACCAAAACAGAAATGGCTAAGAAAGCCCGAATTGGCATCTATAAAGGAAGTAACTCTCTAAAAATGCTTATATAGTTATTTCCCTTACAAACCCAAGCAACGCCGGGCGATACTGCTAGTAGTATTTTAAAACAGAAAAATGTCGATAAAGAAAATTTATTACAATGTTCATTTCAAGAAGTTATTGTATATTGTTAATATTTCGTGTGGCTTCCCTTAGCTTGAATAATTGCTTCAATGCGCCTGGGAAGAGATGCGTACAATTCCTTCAACATTTTCACAAGTATGAGATGCCATTCTCTGTTGCTAAGATTGGTGGAGGCGCATGACCTAGTGGTTAGAGCAGCGGACTTGCGGTCGAGGGATCGCGGGTTCGAATCTCAGACCGGGTGCTGTGTGTGTTTATGAGCGAAACACCTAAGCTCCATGCGGTTCCGGCAGAAGGTAATGGTGAACTTCTGCTGATTTTTTCGCCACAACTTTCTCTCACTCTTTCCTCCTGCATCTTGCAGCACACCTGCGACGGACCGGCGTCCCGTCCAGGTGGGGAACCTATACGCCAAGGAAACCAGGAAACCGGGAAACCGGGAAACCGGCCCTAATGAGCCAGGTATGGCTTGAGAAGGAACAAACAACAACAACAGCTCTTCAAGATTGCGTGGATTCTTCTGACGAACTCTTCTCTTTAGTTCTGTCCATATTTCCTCGATGATATTTAAGAGATGGTTCTGAGCTGACCAGTCTTTCAATACGGTAACACCTTCATCAGCCAGACTCTGTTGTGCTGCATACGTTCTGTGGCATGAAACTCCGTTATGCTGAAAAATCTCACCTTCGTCTAAGTCTCGTATCAAATTGTCCTTCAGCATGTATTTGGATGTATTTGGCACTATTCAAGTTACCGTCAATTTTCACCAACTTTCTAGAACCATCATTTTTTATGTGTCCCCATAAAAACCAGACTCTTATCCCCAAACTTCACTATTTTCGTGTAACGTGGGTCATTTCGCTTTCTTGGAGGCCTTCTGAATATTCTCGCTTATTAGACAAGCAAATCTGTGGTATTGAGCAGAATATTTGCTGTAGCCCATCTTTTATACCAAGACAAAACAATGTACATGATAACACATCCAATCAGTTAATTTTGGTTAATAATAATAATAGTAATAATAATAATAATAATAATAATAATAATAATAATAATAATAATGATAATAATAATAGTAATAATAATAATAATAATAATAATAGTAATAATATTCTTCTTCTCCTTCTTCTTCTTCTTCTTCTTCTTCTTATTATTATTATTATTATTATTATTATTATTATTATTATTATTATTATTATTATTATTATTATTATTATTATTATTATTATTATTATTATTATTATTATTATTATTATTAATTATTATTATTATTATTATTATTATTATTATATTATTATTATCATTATTATTATTATTATTATTATTATTATCATTATTATTATTATTATTATTATTATTATTATTATTATTATTCATTATTATTATATTATTATTATCATTATTATTATTATTATTATTATTATTATTATTATTATTATCATTATTATTATTATTATTATTATTATTATTATTATTATTATTATTATTATTATTATTATTATTATTATTATTATTATTATTATTATTATTATTATTATTATTATTATATTATTATTATCATTATATTATTATTATTATTATTATTATTATTATTATTATTATTATTATTATTATTATTAATTATTATTATTATTATTATTATTATTATTATTATTATTATTATTATTATTATTAATTATTATTATTAACTTAGGTGTTAGTGGAACTCCTGGAGTCTTGCGTGTGTAGCGGGCTTGCTGCCTGTTTCCCAGCTATATGGTTCCTGGTCAGTCCCACTGCGTGGCACTTTGGGCAAGTATCTTCTACTATTGCCTGGGGCCAACCAAAGCCTTGTGAGTGGATTTGAAAATCCTCATATATATCTAAATATATGTGTGTGTGTGTGTGTGTGTGCCCCACCACCGCTTGACAACTGGTGTTGGTAAGTCTACGTGCCCGTAACTTAGCGGTTCGGCAAAAGAGACCGATAGAATAATTAACTAGCTTAACAAAAAATTAAGTACAAGGGTCGATTCATTCGAGTACCGTAAATTCTCGAGTATAGTCCGCCCCTGAGTATAATACGCAGGGGATTTTTAGAGAGCTGTACTTTGAAAAACCTAAACCTTGTGTATAATACGCACCACTTCTCTACTTGAGTCGTGCGTAATTAAGCCAGCAGCACCTAGTCGAATAAACACTTCCGCGCATGCGTAATACAATAATAGTGATGTTCTTAACTGTTATATGGGAATGTAAATATGTTTGCAAATTGTTTTTGTTACATGTTATTCTGTGTTCTGAATGCTTTTATTTTAATAAATGCTGCTTACTGCAATTTATGGATGATTCTCTTATGACTTTATTGCTTTCAGGCTTAGCTTAAGGTATTTTCGCGCCTGACATCACAAAATGCGTCTGAATAAACATTGCCAGACAGCAAATAGAGACTCGGACATTGCTTAGAAAATACTTTTCATTTTTAACCTCGTATATAGTACGCACTAGGGATTTTGACCTTTAAATTTTTGGGGGAAAATGCAGATTATACTCGAGGATTTACGGTAAAACAAATTCTTCAAGGCGGTGCCCCTGCACGGCCGCAGTCTAATGACTGAAACAAGTAAATGTTATAGGATAAAAGATACGTATATATATATACGATGGATTTCCACAGGGTTTCCGTGAACCAAGATCACTCGCAAAGCTTTGGTCAGTGCAGGGATATAGTGGAAGACACTTGCCCGAGGTGCTACGCTGTAGGATTGAACCCGCAACCGTATTGTTACTGCAAATTGAATTTTTAAATCACATAGCCATGCTCGTTCATATTTTGGGGTTTTTATTTTTTTATTGCACAACATGTTTACAAAGACGAACCATATTTCTTGGCGGCGAAGATGCTGTGATCTCGAAGACGCACCCTAAAATTTTGAAAGAAGATATGTGTGTGTGTGTGTGTGTGTGTGTGTGTGTGTGTGTGTGTGTGTGTGTGTGCTTTATATGTATATATACATATGTGTATAAGTATATATATACATATAAGTATATGGATATATATATGTATGTGTGTACATATATATATATATATATATATATATATATATATATATATATAATATATGTATGCATATGTATATGTATGTATGCATATATATGTATTTATATATATATATATGTATGCATATGTATATATGCATATATATGTATATATATATATATGTATATATACATACATACACACACACACACACACACACACATATATATATATATATATATATATATATATATATATACACATACATATATATTAATATATGTATATATGTATGCATCCATGTATGTATGCACGTATGTATGCATGTATGTACGCATGTATGTATAAAAGCAATGCCTCAGCACTTTCTCGTACTCTATCAGGATGTTTGTTAGTGGTTTAGCGACATAGAGATCCTGTTTTTCTCTTACAGTCCACAAAACAGCACAATACAAAATAAATAAATGAATAAATAATGCAAGAATTGAATACTTTCACATATTTTACCAAGATGTTTTGTTAGTGGCTTAGCAAAAGACAGATCCTGTTTATCACTTATTAGCCACATTTTCCTTTAGATTTTACACAAAGGAGAAACGATACGGCTGCATCTATCACAGCTGAAAGGAATGTACCTCTAGGAGCGGCTTGCATCTAAATAAACAACCGTTTGGGTTTCACCTATATACTATATACTATAAATCGAAAAGCTTCGATTAATAGGGATTACACGCGCAAACAGTAAATAAACAATTTTTTCTAGAGGTGTTTAAAAACGCCACGTTGACTGGAATTAAGAGACCGCAAAACTTAACTGTACAAAACAACAGAACACAAACAAAACAGAATATAGATGTTTGGTTACAATAATAGTCTTTATTATTAAAGAGATTTACTGGATAAAATTTTTTTTAAGATACCCCAGTTTTACTTCTTTTCTCGTTTGGTGATAATACTGTAATGAAAGCAGGGTTGTTTGGGGAGTGTAAAAATACCGGAAAATTGATATACAGCATGAAATTTATTCGTTGTCAATTAGTTCGTTTAGCTTATGTTATCAATAAGGAAGTGAATTTTAAGCGATTACTTATATGTATGCATACGTGGCGAAATAACGGCACACAGACACGCAAACAAACAAGCTTACTGTTAACAAAAGTCGGGATGCGTGGCGTTCGGTTACTCAATAAATGAAAGTACATTATATACTACAAAACGTACACGTAAGACGGACACAGAAGGACCCTGATTCTTCATCAGTTATCGACCAAAATACTCATGAATCTGAGTATTTGTATTTTGGGGTCGATAAATGATGAAGAATTAGGATCCTTCTGTGTCTGTCCTACGCGGTTTACATCTCCTTGGCTGGTATTTAGATGCAAATGTTCGCTAGATCAAGTGGATTATTGAACCTTTGCTGCATTTTGCTATTGTTTATGCGATGCATAAGCTGCTCTAAATTAGCAGAGTTGGCGTTGGATAGTTTCACGGTGTGTCGATTAAAAATAGCATAATCCTTGGTGTCCTATGGCTACCTGAGTTTCTTAGCAGCTTCTAGTCGCTTGGATTTCGCTCCTCTACGATGGAGCGGTCAAACTGACCTGCAGGATACTGAGGCCCATTTCCTCGCATTGTTTTAATTTTTAAGATGAAGCCAACCTGCTGGGGTGGAGCAGAGTGAATGATATGATCGCAGAATACCGAAAACAAAAGTTCCGCCGGGTCAGACATGTCACAAGGCTTCACAGACAACAGGTGAACCTGCGCTGTTGCCAAGCAGTATCCAAGAGATTGAAAAAGGCCACTTGGAAGGCCGCCACGACGATGGAAAGACGATTTAATTAAGCAATTTGGGTCAAGGTAGAAAATAATGGCGCAATCAAGACAGAATTGGAAACGCATTGTGACCAGCCGTTTATAAAAGCATCTGATGGTCTGGTCGATACTGTGATATTGTGATATCCATAATATGCAACAGATGCAGTATTAGATTAAAATAGCCACCCTTGTATCTAATACTGCTTCTGTTGCATCTAATGAATTTTTATTCAGCCGGGCGGTCAATTGCAGCATCAGTGATTGTTCAATCATTATTTTCTTGTCTCAGTAACGACGGATCTTTCTTATCAGTTGACAGAGAGCACATGCAACTGACAACGCCCAACGAGGCTGAAATGTACACCTGCTATTCTCACTGCTGCAGTAAGATTTTCGGCTTTTGCGCTTTTAAACACGACAGGTCCGTGGGAAATATCTCCGGACGAATACCTCCGTAAATTTGCTTTTTCGTGACGTCTCTACATTGAGTATGATTCACTGAAACTTCTCTTTCTCTCTCCTTGTCTCCGCCTGTCCGTCTGTATGTCTCTCTCTCCCCCCTCTCTCTCTGTATATATATATATATATGTGTTGTGTGTGTGTGTGTGTGTGTGTGTGTGTGTGTGTGCGCGCACATGCGTGATTTTTCATGATACTTTTGGTTTATCCACTGAGTATAATTTATACACTTCATTTTAAAGTGTGATAAAGGAGTTCAGATCACATTCTTTCTAACTTTTCTGGAAATAAAATTGGTTAATAAAAATGTAAGCTTTATCCTCTAGGATGCACATTTTCGAGGATTATTTTATGCAAGAAAGTTTATTAGATAACGTCATCGATGGTTGTTAAATGTGTTGATTAAAGGAGGTACAAATGAAATGTAAAGCAAAACCAAAGCATAAAAATGCAACCTATCAATCTATCAACACAGTGAGATGCTGTTGAAGCAGGGATTCGAACCCTAACAGCTAGATACTCGATCTAACACCATGAGTGAACCACCAGAGTTTCATATGATCGGTCATTCATATAATCGGCCATTCAGCGTTAGGCTACGGCGTGATATGGTTTCCTCGAATGTTCTAAAATTTAACTTCTTGTTCCTTATAAAAATTGGTTTTGGCGCTAAACTCGTCGCACAGAGTTGAAGAAAGCTTAACCGATTTGCGCGCCTCCTCTCTGGCCATGCAGATGGTTCTGGACATACATGCATGCATGCATACATACATACATACATACATACATACATACATACATACATACACACACATACATACAAACACACACACACACATACATACATATATACATACACACACATACACACACACACATAGTCGTTGAATGCTCGAAATGAGGAGTAGATAGACAGCTGACAACTGATGAAGGGTCGTTCTTTGTGTTACTTGTCTTGTTTTCAATTTTTTTACTCTCTTTGCGTATTTAACTCGCTTGTTTTCGTATTTCATGTTGTTTACGGTTGGTGACGTCCATATATCCATATATGTGTGTGTGCATGTGTGTATGTATATATATATATTATATATCTATATATATATATATATATATATATATATACATATACATACATGCACACACACATATATGCATATATGGACGTCACCAACCTAAACAACATGAAATACTGTGATATCCATAAAACATATATATATAAATATATATATACATAATATATATATATACATTATTATTATTATTATTATTATTACTTATATATATTATATATATGTATATAATATATATATATATATACATATATATGATATATATATATATATATATATATATTTAGTCATATATATATTATCAACACACACACACACATATATATATATATATTATACACATACACACACACATATATATATGAAACTAAAGCACAGAAATAAAAATGTATCAATTTTACAAACCATTATCAAATCGCTGTCGATGCCCGCGGCACAGGCAGCAAAAATACGATGCAAATCTTCAATAGGTAAACCTACAAAATGATGATAGTAGCAATCTAAGTACACATGTTCTAAGCAACGAACTGTTTTCTGAACAATACAAAAATATAATCATCCACATAGAAAGAGAGAGAGAGAGAGAGAGAGAGAGAGAGAGAGAGAGAGTGAGAGAGAGAGAGAGAGAGTGTGTGTGAGAGAGAGAGTGAGAGTAGACATACTGATAGCACGAACACACAAACACAACATACACACACACACAGACTGATACACAAACACACACATTTATGATTCCAAAGCGTTCAGAACCAGTGGAGACAGCACGAGTGTGATAAAAGTGTATTAAAAACGCACCATCATATCAACGATGATGATGATGATGATGATAATGATGAAGACGATGATGATGAAGATGATGATGATGATGAAGATGGTGTCTTCTCACTCTTCTCCCGCTTTCCCTCCTCCCCCTCTTTTCACTCTTTCCCCCTCTTCTCATTCCTCCCCCTCATCCTACATCTCCCTTCTTCGCCCTCTTCTCTTCTTCCCCTCTTCCTCCTCTTGTTACTTCCCCTCTCTCTCTCTCTCTTTTCACTCTTCCCCATCTTCCCCCTCTTCTCACTCTCTCCCCGCTTCTCCCGCCTCCGCCTCCTCCTCCGCTTCTTCTCCTTTTTCTCCTCCCCCCTCTTCTCTTCTTTCCCCTTCTTCCTACCTCACCCCTCTTCGCATTCTTCCCCCTCTTCCCCTCCTGTCCCTCTTCTCACTTCCCCTTCATCACCCTCTTCTCACTCCACCTCCTCTTCCCCCTCTTGGCATTCTTCCTCTCTTCTCCTTCTCCCCTCTCTAACTCTTCCCTCTTCCCCTCCCCTTTCTCTTCTCCGCTTCTCACTCTTTCCCATCTTCTCACTTCTCTTCCTCTTCCTACTTCCACTCCTTGCTCCTTCTCTTCCACCCCTTCCTCTATTTCTCCTATTCCTGTCATTCTTCCTCTTCCCTCTTCCTCCCTTTCCACCCTTTCCTCATCTTTTTCGTTTTCTTCATCTTTCTCTTCTCCTCCCTCTCTTTGCCCTTCCTTCCCTTCTATCTTTCTCTTTTACTTCTTCTCCGTCCTTTTCCTCCTCTCCCTTCCCTTTGCCTTCTTCCTCCCCTTTCACTCCCTCGTTCCTCCCACTCTTCCTCCCCCGGTGATGATAAAGATGATGATGAGGGGAAGAAGGTGGAAGGTGAGGAAGAGGAGGAGGAAGGGTAGAGGAGGAAGACGAGGAGGAGCAAGAGGAGAATGAGGAGTAGAGGGAAGGAGAAGAGGGGGAAGAAGGTATAGAGGAGGAAGAAGAGTAGAAGAGGAGCAAGAAGGGGAGGAGGAAGAGGATGATGAAGGGGAGGATGAGGGGAGGATGAAGGGGAGGATGAAGGGGAGGAGCAGGTGGAGGAGGAGGAGAGGGGGGAGAAAAGGAAGAGGAGGAAGAAAAGGAAGAGGAGGATAATAATAATAATAATAATAATAATAATAATAATAATAATAAGAAGAAGAAGAAGAAGAAGACGAGAATAGGAGGAGGAGTATGGTCACATCAATTATCCACGATGGCAGTATTTACGTTATGAAGTAGCGAGGTACCAAATCTCAGGTTTCGACTGAGATGTAATTGCTGAAACCATTTGTAAAATCCGATGTCTATCAAAGGATTCGATCCTAACGACGGCGAGTTGGAAATCTACAAAACTGGGAGAAGGTACTTACTTTTTAACAAAGTAATTGAGGATCAGTCGGGGCGCATTTCGCCCGTCTCATGCTCTGAGTTCAAATTCCGCCGTGGTCGACTTTGCCTTTCTTCCTTTCGGTGTCGATAAATTAAACACCAGTGAAACACTGGGGTCGATGTAATTGGCTAAATCCCTCTCACCAAAAAATTTCAGGTCTTGTGCCATTAGCATAAAGGACTATTATTATTATTATTATTATTATTATTATTATTATTATTATTATTATTATTATTATTATTATTATTATTATTATTATTGAGAGAGCAGTGCATGCCTTCAAAGTGACACTGGGGTAAAATATACGAAGCCCTGTATACCCATCATGACTAACCGTCTTATAAGGGTACACTAGGCACATGCATCACAACCATATGTGCGCGACATGGTGATCTCATATCAAGATAAACAGCGTATGAGCATGCAGGTGGGGCCCAGTTAGAATTTTCTTTTGGTCGAGTAGCCCATCCCACTCAAAAGGTCCCTGAATAAGGATTGTTTAAGGATGCTGAACGAACCACCCATGTTTCCAAAGAGAATTATCCAAACCTCTAAGAATTCCTTTCAACACACGGTTATGATGCTACCCTACTACTTCTGCTAGTGGTCAGAGATGCACATATCGTCAGCCACTAAGGGAAATGCTTAACTGGTTAAGGCCAAGCAACTGATAAGCAAATCTGTGGTATTGAGGAGAATATTTACTGTAGGCCATATTTTATACCAAGACAAAACAATGTACATGATAACACTTTCCAATCAGTTAAGACCAGAAGCCACGAGAGCCGTTCATGTTGGTGTTATGCCTAGTGTGCCATATATTTGGTTTTGTACTTAGTGTTGTACTAGTGAATGTCTAAAAAAACCATACCAAAATTATGTTTGTTTTAAAACTTGAGATTACATAGAAAGTATTTTGCGTAGGATATGAGCAGTTCCTATGAGCACTATCTTTTGAATTTATGCCATTTTGGGGTTTCCTGGTATCTGAGTTAGGTAGCAATCAGCCCCTTTTGCTATCATTCCCAGGGCACCTATGAGAACAGGTATTGTTTTAGTCTTAAGGTTCCACATTTTGCTGATTTCTATTTCAAGGTTCTTATATTTGCTCAGTTTTTGGTAGGTCTTTACAGATACGTTTACATATGTTCTTTGTCTGAAGTCTTTCAATATGATGTCTGGCCTATTTGCATCTATCTTTCTGTCAGTTTGAATGGCGAAGTTCCAGAGGAGTGAGATGTGGCTATTATTATTATTATTATTATTATTATTATTATTATTATTATTATTGTGTGTGTGTCTGTCTAGTAAAACAGTTGAGTATGAGGATGCCCGAGGGAAATATCTCCACAGTTGAAGTGTACTTCTAGTCACGAAATGCACACGTCAATCAAATAGCTAATCTGATACTAACTCTACATCTCTTTCTCTTCGGTAAGAGTATGTTTTGTGCGTAAAACGTAAGGGATTTGCCACTCCAGCTGTAGCTTTAAGTGCACAAACCTTCCTTAGATATGCGTGAGTGTATATTCGCTAACATTCTTCCATAGAAATAACGTGTGTTCAAGAAAAAGTATGAACCGTCATAGAAGTCAGCTGCCGCCTGCAGATGTGAATATCTTTTCGAAAATCAAAGAGAAATAGGAAAACTAGAAACAATTGCGTCAATACCCAGATTATAAATTCATATTTATATTTATAACTAGCAGAGTTACCCGGCCTTGCTCGGGATTAGAATGGTATAGCTGGCAGAGACGTTAGCATGCCGGGCGAAATGCTTAGCGGTATTTCGTCTGCCGCTACATTCTGAGTTCAAATTCCGCCGAGGTCGACTTTGCCTTTCATCCTTTCGGGGTCGATTAAATAAGTACCAGTTACGCACTGAGGTCAATGTAATCGACTTAATCCCTTTGTCTGTCCTTGTTTGTAGCCCCTTGTGGGCAGTAAAGAAGTAGGTATAGTTTTTCTTATTATTTTACTTCACAGAGTCATATGACTGCGGCCACGTTTGAGCACCGCCATTGGTTGAAAGAAATCGACCATAGTATTTATTCCATCATTGTCTTTTGTTGAACCGCTAAGTTATGGGAACGTAAACACAGTTACTTCGGTTGTTAAGCAATGGTGGGGGTACAAGCACCGACACAGACATACACACAAATATACACATATATACGAAAGTCTTCTTTCAGCTTCCGTGTACGAAATCCATTCACAAGGCTTAGGTCGGCTCGAGGCTGTGTGTGTGTGTATATATATATAAACATAAACACATATGCATATATATATATATACACATGTGTATATATACATGTACACACATGTATCACATGTATATATATATATATATATATATATATATATATGTGTGTGTGTGTGTGTGTGTATGTGTAATGGATGTATATATATTATATATATATATATGTGTGTGTGTGTGTGTGTGTGTGTGTGTGTGTATAATGGATATATCTTAATATATAAAATCTGTTCTGTCTGTCTGTTTATGCGCTTATAACTCGAGTATTGTTCATCCGATGGCGCTGAAATTTTAAACATGGATACATGAGAGAGCGGGGCGTTCTGCAATTTAAAAAGATTTTCAAAATAGTTAGTTTCAAGGTGAGAATCGCTATTTTTGTAATCTTTTTGTCCTGTTTGTTCCGCCATTAAAATCAACCAGTGGCTCAGACAGCTGGCACATACCATTTCGCTAGCAACAAGGGAAATACAGGACGACAGTCAGCCAAAACCGCCGCTGTGCATTTCTCTCTTATGACGTCCAATTCCACTTTGAAGTTGTATATATATTGTGTTAATATTCGTTATCAATCAGTTGTCCTTATTGAGAAGAAGCAGTCAAAAGTAACCACCACGTAGAATCACCAAACCTCTCCATTACTTAACACCGTCCAAGTTAACCCTTTTCACCTTTACAGCTGACATAAAAAGCTACACAAAAAAAGAGAAAAAAATTGATTGCTATTAAAACGCGTAAAATTTTGGGGTTAATAATATTAATCTTTAGTTACAGTTTCTTATCCAAACTACATAATAGGCAGAATTATCGGATTAAGACAGTAGGGTGTTTTGTGGGAAGTTTGGCTGTTATTTCTACCAGGTCTAGCTACCATGTAGAGGTCTCTCTCATTGGCTCATACATACATGTATACATAAAATCGAAATAAAATACATAAAGTAACAGTCGTCAAATACAAAAGCCAAGGTCCATGCAGTGTCATAGTCGAAAAAAATTTCCAGCTTCGTGCCTAATGCGAGCCCAGAGCAATCTTTTATATCTTACACTATTTCAGTATTACGTCTCTATTGTAATGTGAGATAATACTTTCAGTTTGAAAGAAGTCTGTCCTATATATATATATATGTATATATATATATATATATATATATATATATATATAGATATATATATATATATTATATATATATATATATATATAATATATATATATATATATATAGATATATATATATATATATATAATGCATTCCAAAACCGAGTTACAGATTTTGACTATGGGGTATCAAATGATTCAGTACTATTTCGGCTACAAATTAAACTTAATTTTCATTCATATATTTGCATTTCAAAAATTTAACGTAATCTTTTCCATAAATCAACTATCGTAAACATGGATATAATTTGTCTGATGTTACTTGAATCGGATAGGTATGTTCAATTCTTTCAGTGCTCTCAAATTTAAAATCCTGAAATACTGTGCTGAAGAGCGAGAATGATTGCAATGAAAATGCGATTTTTGCATTTTTCATATCTATCTAACTCTGAAACGCGTCTACAGTTAATCAAATGCCGGGTGAATTTCGTTGTTTTTCCTCTCTGCCTACGGGAATTGTTTTTGAGTATATGTTATCTGGGAGTTTTTCTTATAGTAGAATGAAATAGCTAATTTCTTTGGCTACTATTTCTAAATTTCGGTATGTGGTGAAGAACATTTATTTTTGCTGAACCGTAATTATAATTATACTCATAATTATAAAAAAAATATTGTTTAAGTTTACCGATAATGGTCCTTTTAACATGCAGAATACTACTTGGTGGAATTATTAATTATTAATTAATTAATTTTACCCTTTATTATTATTGATACACACACACACATATATTATTCATATCATTATTTGATTGAACGCCATGCATCCATTTCCAAGTATGTATATATATATATATACATTTATATATAGGGTGTTCCAGAAGTCTTGGACACATTTTGACATTGAATATCTCGAAAGCTATTAAGGATATAAAAACGCATCTGATATATTCTGAAAGCCTGCAATTTCAAGTTTTTTTTTTATGGAATATTCAAAGATGTTCAATGTGAGCACCGTTGGTCACACGGCACACATCATGCTGATAATCTAATTCTTGCCAAACGCACTCCAGCATTGCGTTGTCAATGGTTGCAACAGCTTTCGTTATTCGGGCCTTCAGTTCATCCACGTCTTTTAGAAGGGGAGGCACATAGACCAGTCCCTTCACAGAACCCCACAAAAAGAAATCGCAGGGTGTGAAATCTGAAGACCTTGGAGGCCAGGGCATGAGAACGCGATCATCTCGCCCAGTCCATCTGTCTGGCAGTGTTGTGTTCAGATACTGTATAACCATGAGACTCCAGTGCGGTGGTGCCCCATCCTGTTGGAAAGCGAAGTCCCTACTGGCTCTTCTGATCGATTTACGGGTGTTCCGCTCGAAGGCAGTTCGAACTCGCTCAACCGTATCATCTGAAGTTGAAGGGCATCCCGTTCTCTTAGCTGGGCACAAACACCCATCCTTCATGAATTTACCATGCCATCTTTATATGGACTTCCTTTCTGGTGCCTCTTCTTGGAATTTTGTGCGAAATGCACGTTGAAGAAGTGTCTATGATTCAGTTTTCGCAAATTCAAGGACGCAAAACGCCTTTTCTGGTTGAGTGAACACCATTACTGGATCTGAAAAATATGAAAAAAAATCATTAGCATTACAAAAAACTTAATGAATTTAGCTTTAAAATGGTACCAGTTTCATCTTACTACCAATCATAGTCTAGCAAATATGAGGACTTGAAATGTGCCCAAGACTTCTGGAACACCCTGTATATATATAGTATATATATTGCTTCGTTAGAAGAGATTAAGCGGAGCAGGAGCACACACGAGGGCAGAAAGTGTCCCTGAAGAGGTCACAGATGTGTGACGAAAGATTTCCGAATAATGGTCATGAGTTAAAATAGGAACAGTAATAAACGAGTAAATAACGTACATTATAGTGCGTTTGTTTATTTGGCAAAAAAAAAAAAAAAATCCTCCCGAAAAATACAATATCTGATTGAAAATCTGTGAGCTAAATTGAACAGATCCGGTGGAGGTGGGGGTAAACATTTGAAAAACATGAATTTACAAAAAAAAAAAACAAAAACAAAAAACAAAAAGGAAAGAAAAAATAAAAAGAAAATTTGAAAGTGTACCCCTAAGTGTTTTGGGTAATCCTTCAGAGATGGTTGCAAAATGTGAAACTGTTTGTTCGGCAAATACTGTATAAAATTTTTATTTCTGAGTGGCTGTGTGGTAAGTAGCTTGCTTACGAACCACATGCTTCCGGGTTCAGTTCCACTGCATGGTACCTTGGGCAAATATCTTCTACTATAGCCTCAGGCCGACCAAATCCTTGTGAGTGGATATGGTAGACAGAAACTGAAAGAAGCCCGTCGTATATACATATATATATATATATATATATATATATATATATATATATGTATGTGTGTGTGTGCATGTGTTTGTCCCCCTAGCATTGCTTGACAACCGATGTTGGTGTGTTTATGTCCACGTAACTTAGAGGTTCGGCAAAAATAACCGATAGAATAAGTACTATGCTTACAAAGAATAAGTCCTGGGTCGATTTGTTCGACTAAAGGCGGTGCTCCAGCATGGCCACAGTCACATGACTGAAACAAGTAAAAGAGTAAAAAGAGAGTTTAATTTTTGTAGTAAATGAGAAACACGGTCGTGGACACACACACACACACACGCACGCGCGCACAGACATACACACCACACGCGCACGCACACACAAACCACACATGCACGCACACACAGTGTCCTTTCATTTGCAAGAACTACTTGTAGTGTGACACACACTCGAACACACTCAGTAACATACACACACATGTAGATACACATACACAAATCGACGTGTTATGTTTTCACGAATCGCTTATGTTTATGTATTTTGTGTCTCTATGTGTTTATGTGTATATATGTGTTTATGGGCATGTATGTGTATAAATATGGGTACTATTTAAGAAGAGTGGTCCCGGTGCGCGCACTCGCGTACATGCGCATCCACGCTAGCTAGTCATGACTAGTCGGTCCTTTGTGTTTTTGTGTTTTATTTACTTTGTGTAAAAAATTGATTTATTTTGTTTTATTTACTTTGCTAGGTAGTCGTTATAGGATCGACTAGTCACGACTAGCTAGTGGGGATGCGCGAGTACGCACACCGGGACCACCCTTCTTAAATAGTACCGTAAATATGTATATATATACATGTGTGTGTGTGTGTGTATATGTATGTATGTATGTATGTATGTATGTATGTATGTATGTATGTATGTATGTATGTATGTATGTATGATCCTATGTATGTAGTGGTCTGTGTGTGCGCAAGCTGAAAAAGAAACTAAAGAAATAAAAATGTTTTACGGAACTTGCCGAACAAATTAGTTTCACTTTTCTGAAACCGAAGGATTGCCGTGTTTTGAAATACCAGCTATTATAAATTATAAAATGGATCCTTTAGAATTAACGAAAGGGATAAAAAAACCAAAGAAATTCCGTTTTATATATGGCAGCAATTCCGAAATTTGCCGAATCCAGAAAGATCAAAATTCAGACCAGAACATGTCTTGACATGCTTTTCTCATCTCGATACAGAAAATATGGGAAGCATGGATTTTCGTACAATTTCCTCGCTTTTTTAACGTGTTTCTTAATGTTTGGCATCAAGCAAATATATCTGATATAATAAATTTAAATTATAAATTGCAAAGACAATAAATTAATGTTACAAATTCAAGTACTTTTAATTATATCGATCTTTAATTAAATTCACAAACCGGAAGAGGGATTCGTATCGTAGCATGTTTACGTTTTTCGTCTCCGACACGTAACAATGGATCGGGCTTTGTTTTGTTGTATTTTAGTGTTTATATCTTAATTTATTGTTAATTAGCTTTAAGAATCATCATGTTTAATCTATATTTAATATTCAACTGCCTTATATTGGTCCGCTGTTCTACTATCTTTGATAATGTCGATATATACCGTTTTAAAGAAGGCGAGCAGCATTATAATCTTCTCAATCAACGAAGTGCCCTCCCTGATTATGGTCGGTGTTGGACTAACACCATTAATTCGATTATTACCGGTTGTAAGAAAGTTACCGATAAGATCCAGACACGTCTATCACTTTTATACCTGAATTGTTTCCTCGAAGGGCAAAAACGCATGTATTACCCGTGTCCACCTGACCATCCCATCGATGTATGCACGCAGAACATGACCGAAGGGGATCGGGCGAGCCTGGCCACTTTTTTCATTCATACTCAAAACATTTGTTATTTTCTGGAAATTAAATATTGGAACCAACACACGGAAAGGACGATCCGAAAATTATCCGATACGTCTGAAGATATCGCTTCCCAGTTAGAGCAATCGTTTAAACTCCAGAACGATATGGTAAAGAAACAGATCGAAACCGTAATCAATCAAAAAGAAATATTGGACCAGACAATCAATTTAAATGGGACCATATTTTCCACTTCTTCCAACATAGCAGAGACACTTCTGGAATTCCAACGTATAACGCTTGAACAGACCATTTCCACTAAAGATATCTTCTCACGGGTGGCCAAACTCAACAATGTATTTATTGAAGTAATATCCGATATTTATTCTGTCGTTTTCTACTTGTTCGTGTTTTTACTCTGTTATTTATCAACCTCCACACCAAGAACTGCCAAAGCTCGGTTATCCTTGTTTGTCGTAATAATTTTTAATTTTGCCTCAGAAAAGCTTATGATTTATTACAAAAATTTACCCAACTCCGAAGGCATCATAAATGAAATCAATTTCGTAAGTTAAAAATATATTTGAAAATAATATAAACTTCTTAATCCGTTTCACTTTCGTATTCAGATCTACTTCGTCTCCTCTTTCTCACTACATATCTATTGGTCTGTCTGTCTCTCTCCCTGCGTCTGTCTGTCTGTCTGTCTCTCTCTCTAGCTATCTATCCATCTATCTAAAATAAAGGAATAGGGATTTTAAATCCGGGTAGGTACCTTACAAGTACGGTACTACTTAAGAAGAGTGGTCCCGGTGCACGCACTCGCGTACTCGCTCATCCGTGCTAGGTAGTCGATCCTACAACGACTACCTAGCAAAGTTAATAAAACACAAAATAAAATAATTTTTTTTCCACGAAGTAAATCATTTTTTAAAACAAAGTAGATAAAACAAAAACACAAAGTAAATAATTTTTTTTAAACAAAGTAAAATAAAACAAAAATACAGAGTAAGGATCGACTAGCTAGCGCGGATGCGCGAGTGCGCGCACCGGGACCACGCTTCTTAAGTAGTACCTACAAGTAGTTTAGTATAGTCCAGGTTCTGGCTAACCACATCGAATGATATGGAACGACGAAAAATTGTCTAAAGCAAACATTTACACGGTATTTCATTCCATAGGTAAATTATGAGTTCGCTTCCCACGATTTTATACAATATATAGAGTATATTCAAGATATTAAACATAAGAATTATACATCCTCGTTTTGACGGGGATTTTTCGAATTCATTTTTTCACTGTACCTCTGGAAATGCTCAGGACAAAAAAATTTGCGCAAAATGAGGGACCATTTTTATTTCCACCCCCGCCCCATCTTCAGTAAAAAAAAAAAATAGAAAAAGTAAATATATTTAGATGAAAAGATATGGTTTAAGGTAGATTTGGCTGTTGTTTCTAGCATACCCATGACCAATATGGTTTAAGGTTACTCATTACTCTCTCTTTTACTTATTTCAGTCATTTGACTGCGGTTATGCTGGAGCACCGCCTTTAGTCTAGCAAATCGACCCCAGGACTTATTCTTTGTAAACCGAGTACTTATTCTATCAGTCTCTTTTGCCGAACCGCTAAGTTACGGGGACATAAACACACCAGCATCAGTTGTCAAGCAATGCTAGGGGAACAAACACAGACACACAAACATACACACACACACACATATATGCATATATATGATGGGCTTCTTTCAGTTTCCACTCACAAGGCTTTGATTGGCCCGAGGCTATAGTAGAAGACACTTGCCCCCAAGATGCCATGCAGTGGGACTGAACCCAGAACCATGTGGTTGCGCCTTGATAAAAATTATAAATTTACAAAAAAGTTTTTTTTTTAATAGCATAAATGAGTTCATGCTATTAAAGGGGAGAAAATATTACAAAACATTAATACTTGTCAGAATGATAAAGAAACGAGGAAGGTGGTCATGGGATATGCTAGAAACAACAGCCAAATCTCCCTTTAATCACACACCTTTTCATCTGAAATATTTTTTTTTCCTTACCGAAAAGGCTCCTATGGTTTTTAAGTCCGAAGTGTCCCCAAAAATCATACATAGTGCCCACAAAATTCGCAATTTTTTTTTTTTTGCTAAAACGATAGACCAGAGCATTTCCAAGAGCACCGTGAAAAAAAACTGAAAAATCCCAGTCAAAACTGAGAAATTCCAACTTGTTAATGCTTCCTAAGTCTGACTCACACACCAAATTCTTTAATGAACTTAAACCACAGCCTCCTGGCTTGCCAGTTCACAGTCAAACCGTCCAACCCATGCCAGCATGGAAAGCAGACGTTAAACAATTATGATGAGGATGGTGATGAAGTGATATTCAGCTGATGATCTTGCAACAAGCAAAGTAATTAGTTCTACAATCTCTACAAGAGATGCAAATAGTAACTCAATTGAAACGTAACGGTTGTTACCACCTCAACGTGGTTGTCACATATGGAACAACGTTACTACTAATTTTTAACCTCCAGCTGGTTAATAACACAACCTTTGTCCAATATATTGCAAGCAGGTGAGTGAAGCTCTCCCATCTAGTGGTTTGACAGGACCAGTAGACCAACTTGTTTTCAGGGATTGCCCTAGCTGTGGTCTTCTTCTTCCAATCACGACTCACACCATTAGCCACAGAGAATAATCTCTAATTCGAGCCTACTCTAAGCTACTAAGAATGCATGCAGCAACTTGAAGATCCACCCACCACACGCGATAGACTGGCAGTTTCACGGTGGCTTTTAATGGGTGGAGAGCTGAACCATCCTGACTTTAAGGGCATTGCAAAAGGCCTGGTTGGAGGTCCAACCTTCCAAGTTCTTTTGCAGGGCTTAGAAACACTGAAGGACTGTTGCAGGCAATGACAAGTGACCGAGACCTTTGTGCTTGAGAAGACCTGGTAAGCCAAGTGAGACCATAACTGTGGCCTATGCCAGTGCTGCATAACCTGCCCATTTAAGAGTACCCTTCAATCATTGGACAATAAACTACGCTTGTGAAGACCTTTTGAGGCTAGTGAAATCGTTGTCGTGTAGCCATTGACAGTACTGCCTGATTGGCACCTGTGCCAGTGGAACGTTAAAAGCACCATTTGAGCATGATTGTTGCCAGGTCTGCTGACTGGCTCCTGTGCCGGTGGCACGTAAAAAGCACCATTCAAGTGTGATCATTGCCAGCGTTGCCTGACTGGCTCCTGTGCTGGTGGCATATAAAAAACACCATTTGAGCTTGATTGTTGCCAGTGCTGCTGGACTGGCTCCTGTGCAGTTGGCACATAAAAAGCACCATTTGAGTGTGGTTGATGCCAGTACTGCCTGACCGGCCCTCGTGCTGGTAGCATGTAAAAGCACCAAGTACGATCTCGGAGTGGTTGGTGTTAGGAAGGGCATCGAGCTGTAGAAACTTTGCCAGATCAGATTGGAGCTTGGTGCAGCCTTCTGGCTCGCCAACCCTCAGTCAAACCATCCAACCCATGCCAGCATGGAAAACAGATGTTAAATGATGATGATGATGAGGTGGGATTATTTTGTGCTCATTGCAAATATTGGCCCTAATGGCATTACTGGGTGGGTTCTAGTAGTTTTTCACATGGTAGAAATAGCAGCCAAATCTTTCAAATTACACCTTTCTTCTGTATGTGTGAGCCATTGAAGGTGACGTCTATGTAGAAAATTGATATGTTAGAAATAGTTGGTAACTTAGCTTTTTATCACAACTTACTTCCTCTGTGTGTGTGTATGTGTATTTATTTATGTGTATATATTTATTTATGTGTGTGTTTACTTATACGTTTATATGGGCCAATGCTGGAGTCACTATATGTTATCTCAATACTAGATAAGCATATAAATCTCTTTCAAACTATATCCTGTTGACTTGCACATGCATATAGATGTATGCACACGCCAACAAAAGAGGTTGTAAATTGTTGCCAGATGTGGAAGAAGGAGTAACCGCTGAATTTCTGTCAAACTATAAGCTAGATCCTCCAAGACTTTATAATGGCCCAAAACTCATTATAAAAAGATATGAGCATCCAGCACATGGCTGCATGAATCATGAATGTTAAAAACCTGACACTTCAGTGGTTATGACGACAAGGGTCCCTGCTCATGAAATTCATGCACAAGTGGTTGAGATCTCCACAGACATGAGTACTCTTAAAGTAGTTTTTAGGAAGTTTCAGCATGACACAGAAAGTGACAAAGCTGGTCCCTTTTGAATTACAGGTACCACTTACATTTGCAAGCTGAGTGGACTAGAGCAACATGAAATAAAGTATTTTGCTCAAGGCCACAAGGCACTGCCAGAAATTGAACTCACAGCCTTATAATTGTGATTTTGAGTACCCCAACCGCTAAGCTACATGCCTTCATAACTTGGACATCAAATAATGATGGTACCACTGCCTCCCCATCATCCATCCTATGTCCTGCATACCACAATCAGGTCGGGAAAATTTTGCTAGGCATAATTGTTTCATGTTTATAACATCTCTGAAGTCAGTTGCTTTGCTGCTTGAGTTTAAACTATCATTCCTGACCATTAATGCATCTCTGGTCACAATCAGGGGATTGCCGCATGACATCTTGATATGTTAACCGGGAAGCACCAAGTACATCTGTTAATTTTCCTGCTGGTGCCACATAAGAAGCACTGGTGCAGGTGCCACATAAGAAGCAACCAGTACACTCTGTGAAGTGGTTAGCATTACAAAGGACGTCGAACCCGAAAGGACAAAAGGCAAAGTTGACCTCGGTGAAATTTGAACTCAGAACATAGCAGCAGACGGAATACCTATTTCTTTACTACCCACAAGGGGCTAAACACAGAAGGGACAAACAAGGACAGACAAACGGATTAACTCGATTATATCGACCCCAGTGTGTAACTGGTACTTATTTAATTAACCCCAAAAGATGAAAGGCAAAGTCGACATCAGTGGAATTTGAACTCAGAACATGGCAGCAGACGAAATACCACTAAAAATGTTACCCAGTGTGTTAACAATTCTGCCAGCTCGCCTGACTGGCTCCCTGTGCTGGTGGCATGTAAAAAGCATCATCCGAACATGGTTGATGCCAGCCTTCCTGCCCCGACTGGCTCCTGTGCTGGAAGCACGTAAAAAGTACCATCCAAACGTGGTCGATGCCAGTGCCACCTGACTGGCTCCCATGCCAGTGGCACGTAAAAAGCACTTACTATGCTCTCAGAGTGGTTGGCATTAGGAATGGCATCCAGTTGTAGAAACACTGCCAGATCAGATTGGAGCCTGGTGCGACCTCCTGGCTTACCAGTCCCCAGTCGAACCATTCAACCCATGCCAGCATGGAAAACGGATATTATATGATGATGATGATCATGATGATGTCCAGCAGCAGTAGAAGCCATGCTAAAACAGACAGTGGACCCTGGTGCAGCTCTTGGCCTTGCCAACTCCTGTCCAAGTGTCCAGCATGGAAAACAGATGTCAAATAATAATCCTTCTACTAAAAGCACAAGGCCTGAAATTTTTTTTATTTGGGAGGTGGGGGGAGTAGTCGATTACATCGACCCCAGTGTTTTACTGGTACTTAATTTATTGACCCTGAAAGGATGAAGGGCAAAGTCGAACATAGAGGCAGACGAAATACTGCTAAGCATTTCACCCGGTGTGCTAACAATTCTGCCAGCTCACCATCTTAATAATAGTAATAATAATAATAATAATAATAATAATAATAATAATAATAATAATTGTTTCTACTCTAGGCACAATGCCTTAAATTTTTGGAGAAGTGGGATAGTCGATTACATTGACCCCAGTGCGTAACTGGTACTTATTTAATCGCCCCCCCCCACCACCACCACATGGTTCCAAGTTCAGTCCCACTGTGTGTCATCTTGGGCAAGTGTCTTCTACTATAGCCTCAGGCCGACCCAAGTCTTGTGAGTGGGTTTGGTAGACGGAAACTGAAAGAAGCCTGTCGCATATATGTATATGTATATATGTATGTGTGTGTAAACCCCCCAACATCGCTTGACAACCGATGCTGGTGTGTTTATGTCCCCGTAATTTAGTGGTTCGGCAAAAGAGACCGATAGAATAAGTACTAGGCTTACAAAGAATTAACCCTGGGATCGATTTGCTTGACTAAAAGGTGATGCTCCAGCATGGCCACAGTCAAATGACTGAAATATGTAAAAGAGAGTAAAAGATAAATATAGGTAAATCAGAACTGGAATTACATCTTTGCAATATCAGGCTCTGACTTATTTCCTCTGAAGAATTCTCATTTTTATTGTTTTTTTAGGTCATTTACACAGCACAAAGATGTTGAGTAATGATTGGCTAAAAATTTGCACAGCATATGACCTTGACTAAATTCTTAGGATTTTGACCCCTAAGCCTGCCAATTATCAGAATAGGCTTAAAATTCAAAACTGAGTACACGTACATGATACATGATCGTATCAAAATGGCTGTCGTGTGCATGGCAACAAGAATCGCATAACAGAATGCATGGACACACTCACATATATATATGTATATATATATATATATATATATATATATATCTGCGTTAATGTAGGCAAGATAAACTAATATTTGTGTGTCTGTGTGTTCGCCAGTGCTTACAGATGTAGCTTCTATTGCAGGCGAAAGCCTGTGTGTTTGTGTGTGCAATAGACGATGCATCTACTAAATTATATATTTCACTTAAGATTTTCCTATTGGCTTCTAAGGTGCATGTTTTTCTTGTTCTGCACTGAGTGATCCCTGTGTCCTAAATTTCCTAGGTTTGTTTGTAAACATTACAATGAACGTTTTTTTTATACATCCTGTTATGGTGTGTCAAGCAAGACACCATCATACACATGGCTCCCCTCACACTTAACGGGTTAATGTTTCAAGATAAGCAAACTGCTTAACTGACCATAATTTTATTTCGTATTATTAGGTTACTGCCCGCTGGGGTGCAGGCATGGCTGTGTGGTTAAGAAGTTTGTTTCTCAACAGCAAGATTTCAGGTTCAGTCCCACTTATGAAACTTATGAAAACAAGCCATTTGTACTCAGAACCAGAGCTGGCTTCAGCAAGGTTGGTAATGAAAGGGTTAAACATAACAATAATGATGAAGATGATGGAGTGGCTGTGGGGTAAGTAGCTTGCTTACCAACCACATGGTTCCGGATTCAGTCCCACTGCTTGGCACTTGGGCAAGTGTCTTCTGCTACAACCTCAGGCCGACCAAAGCAATCATCATCATCATCATCATCATCGTTTAACTCAAGAACACAACACACTACCTGGTCTGGGAATTGAAACCACAATCTCATGATAGTGATGGCAACACCTTAACCACTAGTTCATATATTTATGATGGGATTCTTTCACTTTCCATCCACCAAATCCACTGACATTGAAATCGAAATCAGATTTGATGACAGCACTGCATGACTGGCTTTCCATGCTGGCATGGGTTGGACAGTTTGACTGGGGACTGGTGAGCCAGATGGTTGTGCCAGGCTACGGTCTGATCTGGCAGTGTTTCTATAGTTGGGTGCCCTTCCTAACACCAACCACTCTGAGAGTGTGGTGGGTGCATTTACATGCCACCGGCACGAGGGCCAGTCAAGCGGTACTGGCAACAGCCACACTGAAATGGTGTTTTTACATGTCACCTGCACAGGAGCCAGTCCAGCGGTGCTGGCAACGACATCGCTCAAATGTTGTTTCTCACGTATCATTGGCACAAGTGCCAGTAAGGCAATGCTGGTAACGATCACACTCGAATGGTGCTTTTTATGTGCCACCAGCATGGAAGCCAGTTTGTTGCTCTGGCAACGATCACTCTTGGATGGTGCTCTTAGTGCTCCACTAGCACGGATGCTAGTCCTTCCAATATATATAGTATCTCATAAAAGATTTTATCACACAAGGTGATGCTGGTAACGATCATGCTCGAATGGTGCTTTTTACATGCCACCAGCACAAGGGCCAGTCAGCGACCCTGGCAATGATCATGCTTGGATGGTGCTCTAAGTGTTCCACTAGCACGGATGTCAGTCATGCGGTGCTGTCTTCAAACACCTGGTTTCTTTCTTCCCACAAAGCTTTGATTGGCACAGAGCTATAATGGAAGACACTTTCCCAGGGATCCACACAGTGAGACTGAACCCAGATCCATGTGGTTGGAAAACAAACATTTTACCACACAACCGCAAACATACATATGCATGACACTGCATAAAAGTAATAAACAAAAGGCACTCTCACACAAGCTTTGTCATTCATTACCAATGTCTGATCGTGAGGAAAATATTGCCTGGCTTCGAAAAATGCAAGGGTTGGTGACAGGTAGGTCATCCAGCTGTAGAAAACCTACCTCAACAAATTTTACCTGGCCCATACAAGTGTGAAAAAGTGGACATTAACCTTTTCATTACTGTATTTATTTTGAGATGCTCTGTGTTTCTTTCAATTAATTTTAAATATAACAATGAATTTAGTAAAATAACTTAGTTATCATTAAGCTAGTGTTAGGAACATAAATTGTGACGAAGGTTTGGTGGAAAGTTTTAATTCAAAACTTATGAAAACAAGAATATTTGTACTACAGAACCAGAGCTGGCTTCAGCCAGGTTGGTTACAAAAGGGTTAAAGATAAAAATAATGATGAAGATGATGGAGTGGCTGTGTGGTAAGTAGCTTGGGTTCAGTCCCACTGCATGGCACCTTGGGCCGACCAAAGCCTTGTGAGTGGATTTGGTAGACGGAAACTGAAAGAAGCCCGTCATATATATGTATATATATATATATATGTATGCATGTATGTGTGTGTGTGTTTATGTGTCCTGGGGTTGATTTGCTCGACTAAAGGTGGTGCTCCAGCATAGCCACAGTCAAATGACTGAAACAAGTAAAAGAGAGAGAGTAAAGAGTAAGAGTAAAGATTCTTGTGTTTTATGAAAGAATTAAACCTAACTATTGCAAGTACATGAATAACTTTGTCGATTCTGTTATCTCCAGAATCTTTCAGTCTTGTTCTTCATTTCTTTTTTGCTTCTGTTTCCTTTAGAATGAAATCTATGAGTTGCAATGGACCTATCGCAAAATCTACTGCCTTGTTGGTTTGTGCATTTTCATACATTCGGTTTGGAGTTACACGGATGTGAACCAAGAGAATTATAATATTTTAAATGAAATCAAATCTGAACTCGCAACTTTAAAAAAGTATTCGAAGAGTAAGTATCATATGTATTGTGTCATCAAATGAGGGTGGATAAAAATTGGAAAAAAAAAAAATTATTGCTGCTGTTGTTGTTGTTGTTAAGCAACAAGATGGGTAAGGGTGATTAGGTGATGGTCTAGGGCTTGGGGTGGGGGAGACACCAGACCTTGGAAAAAATAAAACTTTGGTCGTCTTGTTGTAGTCGAGGGCTCTTCTTTGACACCTTACACCACTGGGAGGTGGCCCTCAAAGTCGCTGGAAATGGAGATCTCCAGGTCCAAATTCTTGGATGGCTGTTGCTGCTTGTTTGTTTGTTTGGTAAGCGAAGTGGTCTTTGTCCCAGTGGGAGAAGTCCGAAACGTGGTCCTTTGCTATTCGTAAGACCCACAGAAGAGAAAGCGGGTCAACCCCCGACACCGAGAGCATCAACGGATGGATGAATGCGCATCCAGGCTCAGCGGTTGCATAGGAAGTCGGGGACAAGAAACAGGAAGAAAGGGTGAGAGTAAGTTGGAGTGAAAGAGTACAACATGGGTCGCCACCACCCCCTGCCGGAGCCTCGTGGAGCTTTAGGTGTTTTCACTCAATAAACACACACAACGCCTGGTCTGTGAATCGAAACTGCGATCCTCCGACCGTGAGTCCACTGCCTTAACCATTAGGCCATTGCACTTCCACTGCTGCTGCTGTTGTTGTTGTTGTTGTTGTTAAGCAACAAGACGAGTAAGGGTGATTAGGTGATGGTCTAGGGCTTAGCAGCGGGAGACCCCAAACCTTGGAAAAAAAAACTTTGGTCATTTTGTTGTAGTCGAGGGCTCTTCGTTGACGGTCTGTGAATTGAAACCGCGATCCTCCGACCGTGAGTCCGCTGCCCTAACCATTGGGCCATTGCACTTCCACTGCTGCTGCTGTTGTTGTTGTTGTTGTTAAGCAACAAGACGAGTAAGGGTGATTAGGTGATGGTCTAGGGCTTAGCAGCGGGAGACCCCAGACCTTGGAAAAAAAAACTTTGGTCATTTTGTTGTAGTCGAGGGCTCTTCGTTGACGCCCGACACCACAAGGAGGTGGCCCTCGAAGTTGTTGGAAATGGAGATCTCCAGGTCCAAATTCTTGGACAGCTGCTGCTGTTGTTCAGTGAATAAGTGAGAGAGTGGCACATTCCATCAAAGTGATGCTGGGGTACAAATGTATGAAGCTCAATATACCCATCATTGTTGCTTGTTTGATAAGGGTACACTATGTGCATGCATCACAGCCATATGAGTCCAACATGGTGACCTCATATCAAGATAAAACAGCACATGACTTTGTAAGTGGGGTCCCAGTTAGAATTTTCTTCAGGTTGAGTAGCCCATACAACTCAAAATGTCTGTGAATAAGGGTTGTTTAAGAATGATGAACAAAACACCTATGTTTCCAAGGGTGAATTATCAAAAACTCCAAAGAACCTTCTCAAAACATGGCTATGAGGCTCCCCCACTAATTCTGCTCATGATCAGAGATGTACACATTGTCAGCCACTAAGAGACATGCTCAAGTGGTTATGGTCAAACAACTGACAAGCAAATCTGTGGTCTTGAACAGAATATTTGCTACAGCCCATCATTTACATGATAACACTTGCAATCTATTAAGACCAGAAGCCATGAGAACCACTGCCTGGTATTGCACCAGAGCATGGTCGTTATTATTATTATTATTATTATTGTTGTTGTTAAGGCCATGAGCTGGCAAAATTGTTAGTGGCACTCGAGCCCCGTGCTAGTAGGGTAAGAGCACCATCCGAGTGTGATCGTTGCCAGAGTGCCGGTGGCACGTAAAAGACACAATTGGAGCATGATCGTTACCAGCATTGCCTTACTGGCACCTGTGCCGGTGGCATACGTAAAAAAGATTCGAGCGAGGTCATTGCCAGTACCGCCTCACTGGCACTGTGCCGGTGGCGCGTAAAAAGCACCCACTACACTCTCGGAGTGGTTGGTGTTAGGAAGGTCATCCAGGTGTAGAAACTCTGCCAGATCAAGATTGAAGCTTGGTGCAGCCATCTGGTTCACCAGCCCTCAGTCAAATCGTCCAACCCATGCTAGCATGGAAAGCGGACGTTAAACGACGATGATGACGACGACGCAAAATGCTTACTGGCATTTCATCTGTCTGCACATTCTAAGTTCAAATTCTGCCAGAGTCGACTTTGGTTCACATGGCTTTTAGTCTTAACAGATTGGCAGTGATATCATGTAAATGTTTTGTTGTAAATGATGGACTATAGCAAATATTCTGTTCAATACCTCAGATTTACTTGTCAGTTGCTTGACCGTAACCAGTTGAGCATGTCTCTTAGTGGCTGATGAAATGAGTATCTCTGATCACGAGCAGAATTAGTTGGGGATCGTCATAGCACTGGCAACAACCAGACTCGAATGGCGCTTTTTATCTGATATAGGCACTCACTGGTTGGTTGTTACTTATCGTTTGACCCTGAGAGGATCATAATAATAATATTGATTTTAATGATAAATTAGTTCTAACTCTGTGTACCCTTTATCAAATTTGTTTTTCAGGAT
The DNA here is from genome assembly GCF_006345805.1 of Octopus sinensis. Classification (NCBI taxonomy): domain Eukaryota; kingdom Metazoa; phylum Mollusca; class Cephalopoda; order Octopoda; family Octopodidae; genus Octopus; species Octopus sinensis. Next base: position 117,727,480 of record NC_043000.1, read on the forward strand.
CTGGTTATGAGAGTGATGGTGAAGAAAGTTCCCACAGTACTACATCAGTAAACAGTGATACCACATATGTTCCCAGTTCACTGTCACAAAGTACATCTAGTCGCTCGAGTTTGGCATCACTCCTTGATGAACTGAATGAATTAAAAGAGGATGAACTTCATTATAGCAATCTCCAGCGTAGTCAATCTTTCCATGCCTGTCCTGTTAGACCTTGTAAGTTCATGATCTTGTCTGTATCTAGAAAATTTGCCGTGTAGGAAAATCCACCATAAGACAAATTTACTGTATAATACCAGCACTTTTTGAAATATAAAAAGAGAATCATCATCATCATCATCATCATCATCATCATCATCATCATTTAACGTCCACTTTCCATGCTAGCATGGGTTGGACGATTTGACTGAGGACTGGTGAACCAGCCGGCTGCTCCACGCTCCAGTCTGATCTGGCAGAGTTTCTACAGCTGGATGCCCTTCCTAACGCCAACCACTCTGAGAGTGTAGTGGGTGCTTTTACGTGCCACTGGCGGTACTGGCAATGGCCACACTCAAAGGGTGTTTTTTAAGTGCCATTTGCACAGGAGTCAGTCCAGTGGCACTGGCAACGACCTCGCTCGAATGTTTTGTTCACGTGCCATGATAAAAGATTTTATTAAAGCATTAAGTAGGCAATCTTTACTCAATGTCAAATATTTAAAAAAATGTGTTGGAGTAATTTAAAACAAATTTTATTATGGTTGACTTTTCCTATGGCAAAAACCATCATCATCATCATCTAGCATCCATTTCCCATGCTTGCATGGGTTCCAAGCTGGAGAGCTGTACCAAAATCCAGTCTGATTTTGGCTTGGTCCCTACAGCTGGATGTCCGTCCTAACACCATCACTCCAAGAATGTAGTCGGTGCCTTTTATGTGTCACCAGCACAGGTGCCTTTTATGTGTTATCATCATGGGTGCCTCTTACGTGTCACTGCAAAATGTACATGTGACACCACAAATGCTTACGGCAAAAGCGTTTACGGCAAAATTTCCTATAGCTGATCTTATCAATTTATTGCTGACACATGTCTCACACACACACATTTATCCTTCATCATATTATTGTCATCATTTCATGTCCACTTTCCATGCTGGCAAGAGTTTGACAGTTTGACTGAAACTGGTAAACCGAAGAGCTGCACCAGAATCCAGACTGATTTTGGCCTGGTTTCTACGGCTGGATGCTGTTCTGTAAAACAATTATCCACAGAAGTGGAGAAGATAGTCATAATGTCATTCCTGCGACAGTGCTTCCTAGTCAGCTATTATACAAGGCTGGCTAAAACAGATTGTAGAGTACAGTGGTTTATTCACATCTCAATTTTATTCTCTTTTAAGCCTTTTAGAATTAATAGACTGGACATTGAACTCATTGTGCATAGTCTACAAGCAGTCTCACCTCCCCAATCTGGTCATTTGGTAAGAGTGCTTTACTAACCTATGAAATGTTACCCATCAGCTTTTGATCAAGAAGGCTTCTTACCACCACCTCTTACACATGTATTGTCAAAATTGCATCCCAAAGAGCAGGCATCTTTTTCAAAGCCAACTTATCTTTCAGCTTTAAACAGTTGCTGGTTGCAACAAATTTCAAAGCTTTGGAATAAGGTGCAGCTTTTTCGTAGCTGGCGTTTTGAGTTGGCCGACTGGACATCGGACCTGTCTTGGTAGTGATGCTTTTTGGCATTGAAAGCAAACGTGCACACCCATGCAAGCGCACCCACATGCACACACACACACACACCACACACACACAAATATACAAGTACAGAGAGAGAGTGTGTGTGTGTGTGAGAGACAGAGAGAGAGAGAAACTGTGTATTTGTGTGTGTGTGTGTGAGAGAGAGAAAGAGCGAGTGTATTTGTGTGAGAGAGAGAGAAAGAGTGTGCATCTGTGTGTGTGAGAGAGAAAGAGGGTGAGAGAGAGTTAGAGGGAGATAAACATACATTACAATTAATTGACTACAACTGACATAAACACTTTTCCACACCTCACACATAGGAAGAACACAAGAGTGTAATGGGTATTTTTACATACCATCGGCACGTGTGCCATTTGTGTGACACCAGTATCTGCCACGACTGTGATTTTGCTCAGCTTAATGAGTCTTCTCAAGCATGACATAATGCCAAAGGTCTTGGGCATTGCCTCCGTGAGGCCCAACACTTGAAAGGAGCTCAGCCACTTTGCCTCCAATACTTGAAAGGAACTCAGCCGCCTCACCTCCGTGAGGCCCATTCGAAAGGAACTTGGCCACCTTGCCTCTGTGAGGCCCAGCACTCGAAAGGAACTTGGCCACCTTGCCTCTGTGAGGTCCAGCACTTGAAAGGAACTCGGCTACTTCGTGTCTGTGAGGCCCAGCACTTGAAAAGAACTAGTCACTTTACCTCCATGAGGCCCAGGAGCTCAACCACTTTGCCTCCATAAGGCCCAATGCTTGAAAGGAACTCAGCCACCTTGTCAACAAATCCAACCCTTTGAATTACAGTTTCAAGACGTTTTTTGCCAGCTCAGTGGACTGGAGCAACGTGAAAATAAAGTGTCAAAGCACCACTGGGAATCGAACTCATGACTTTACGATTGTGAACGAAATACCCTAACCACTAAGCCATGCTCCTTCACACATGTAATGAAATAGATGACAAAGGAGAATGTGAATATAAACCAGCTTCTTTCCTTTCCAGTATGTATTGTTTAAAGTCACATGAGAAGTTGTTTTATATTTGTAGACTTTATAGACATAGGCATGGCTGTGTGGTAAAGGAATTTGCTTCGCAGCCTCTTGGTTTGGGGTTCAGTCTCAGTGCATGGCACTTTGAGCCAGTGATACATGTATGTATATATACATACATGTGTATATGGTCTTGAAATTGCATGACTGTTGTGAATGAATGTCATTCATTTGTGGTATTCTTCAAAAAGATGTCTGGCTTTGGGGAAAGTATTACCTTGCTTGTAAACAGGTGAGGGTTGGTGACAAGAAGGGCATATGATGGCAAAAAATCTACCTCATTAAACTCCATCCAGCCCATGCAAGTATGGAAATGTGGACATTAAAATGATGATGATGATTTCTTTTAGATTTAATTTTGTTATAATTTTTGTAAATTCGGTTCTTTTAATTTTCTTTTCAGGCCCACCTTTACAGAGACATTTCTCAGATATTTCACCACGTCAGGTATGTCTCATGTTTGTTCTTTAGTTAGAGTGGAGGCAATCATGAAATTAGCATATCTCTCTCTTTCTCGCGGAACCCTGGTTTAGAAACGCTGCCCTAGACTATGCAGCTTAACCAGGGCTATTTAGTACTACATAAATCTGGTGGACTCTGGTGAACTCTTCTATTGTAAACAACAAATGTTGATTCTGCAACATCTTGCTGAACAACCTGTTCAGATGATTCATTACACTTGGTCAAATGTTTTATGCCCTACATTAGTTCCCTCCCTTAACATTGCCTGTACAAGATCAGGGTATGTCAGACATCTGATGTGTGACACACCATAGTCCTGTACACCACACATTAGATTGCAGAAAAGTATGAAATAAAGTGTTTTGCTCACAAACATAATGCAGTCTGGGAATCAAAACCACAATCTTGTGATCATAAGGGCAACACCGTAACCGATAAGCCACTTGCCTTCACTACATAAATCTACTGTTGTACTACATATTTATTTCTTTGAAGGATGCTCTTTTATCAGTTCTAGTGATTGATATTTGGGTTGTTGAGTGTTTAAAGGGGTTGGGTTTACCTCTCATTTATTTACTTGCTATTAAATGATTTAAAAGTTCTGCCATAAGTCATTCACATTCTGCACTGGGGTTGGAATTTTACATTTCATTCCATGTACTGTAAATTCTTTTAAGTAAATTAAATTCTAATCTGCTATATTTGTCTCTACTTACAAAGTGATCCTTATGCTCAGTCAGAGGAAAATTGCCTTGTCTTAAAATTGCCTTGTCTTAAAATTGTCTTGTCTTATTTTGGCTATATACTTTTATACCTTAAATTCGTTTCTTTTCAGAAATGCAATTACAATTTGCGACCACGGAACAGTCTAAATGCAGTTAATCACAGAGAAATGAAAGAAATTCCAGAATTTTCTAGAAACGAGAAACAAATATAATTTTTAAATTATTTATATTTATAGTAAATTAGCATAATTGTTAATATGCTGGATGATGTGCCTTGTTGTTATGAATTCCAGCTCTTTATATTCTAAGCTCAAATCTTGCTGAGATCAATTTTGCCTTTCATACTTCCAGAGTTAATAAAGTACCAGTCAATTACTAAGCTCAATCTAATCGACTAACACACATTTTGATGCCTTGTGCCTATATATTTATTTTGATATTTATAACACATTCTCCACCATCAGTTCACCTAGAGAATGAATGTTCTCAGACCTACTATAAAATTTGAAAGTAATTATCTACATATGAAACAAATGATGGGACATGCTACTGTTCTCCATCATCAAGCATGAATGAAATTATGATGGAGTTATTTTCTCTTCCTTTATTGGCCATGACATGCATGATTAATTCACATTTTATGTATTTTCTATGTTTAACCCTTTCGTTACTATATTTCTGACCAAAATACACCCCTTATGTGTTTCAATTAATTTCTAACGTATTCATAAATTTAGTCTGGTTTCATTAAACAACTATAACTTTTTTATTTATCAATATATTAACGTGAATTTTGGAAGATAATTTAATGAAATGTTCTCAACCAATTCTATACTATAATTTTTGTCACAAAGTGACTCTAATTGCAGGTAGATACAGGTAAATTCAACAAAATATAAAATTATTAAAATTTTGTTCAAACATCGCTATAGAAAATGGGTTATTAGCTAATATTCAATTGGGTATACAACAAAATTTTACGATAGAATTTGTTATTCTGGGTAACTTTCTGATACCCATAATAATATTTATGGCAAAATAGTCTTAATTTCATTTAAGGTTGTGGGAAACCACAATCTATCGTTTCTTTCGCTTTGTTTACGTTTAGCGTAACGGTTCGTTTCCGCCGTAATGATTTCAAATAGGCTCATTCGAAAAAGTAAAAAGAAATAGTCTAAGGCTTTACTCTTCTGGGAAAGTCTGTGGCTTGGTCCAGTTTCTTCAGAAAAATCACCGAAAGAAACAGTTTTTAAATTTTCACTCCATTCAGGTGACAATTCATTTTCTTTATCGCTGTCGGAGCTCTCGGATTCACTGTTTTCACTTTCGGAAAATGAAACATCAGATTCATTATCAAATACCACATGCATTTTTTTTTTTAGTCATAGAGTTAGATTTATGAAGGTCTTCAGTAGAAAATCCTTCAAATTCTGACTCGCTGCTTGATATAATGAAATTCGTATCCATTTTTTGTTAGAATTACAAATTTTGAAAACACAATAGGAACAAATTTCGGAAAAAAATCTCCCAAAATTCACGGAATTAAAATTACACTTCGATTTTTGTACAAAACTGTAGTTGAACTGTTTACGAAGTATAATTCGTGTTTTCACGAATGTACTAAAGAGATTTGCTCTGATATTCTCATTTAAATATGAATAGGTAAATTCGGGCGGTTTTGGGTGGCTTGGTCACATTAACCAGAATTTTTTTCGGGCGGTTTGGTAACGAAAGGGTTAAGGCAGCGAACTAGCAGAGTTGTTAGCATGCTGGGCAAAATGCTTAGTGGCATTTAGCCTGTCTTTTCGTTTTGAGTTCAAATCCTGCCAAGATCAACTTTGCCTTTCATCCTTTCAGGGTCAATAAAATTACAGCAACATTCGTCCTAAACCAGGACTGCCATGTTATGTTGGCGAGTAATCTTTACTACAAAGTACTGTTGCTGAATATTTCACATTGTGAGATTTAAAAATAGGTTAATAAAATTACAGCAACATACTGTTGCTGAATATCTCTTGTTGTGAGATTTAAATATAGTAATTTTCTAATTTATAAATCAGTGACTAGTTGTTACTTTGAAAACTATATCGAATGGGAATTTGGCAGCACCACCTGTACCTGAACAATTATTCTGTGCTGATGAAGGGAAATAACCCAGAAATCGTGAAACACAGATATTGTTTTGAGCTGACTGGGGATGCTAGATTCCCTTGTTCGAAAATATAAGGATATAAATCGTGTCGTATAGCCAGATGTCTCCTGGGGCTAAATTACAGCAACATTAGTCCTAAACCAGGACAGTAATGTTATGTTGCTAAACAATCTTTACTCCAAAGTATTGTTGCTGAATATCTCACGTTGTGAGAAGTACCAGTTGGACACTGAGGTCTTCCTTCAAATTGCTGGTCTTGTGCAGAAATTTGAAACATTTATGTTCTGAGTTCAAATTCCACTGAGGTCGACTTTGCCTTTCATCCTTTCAGGGTCCATAAAATAAGTACCAGTTGGACACTGGGGCCAATGTAAGTGACTTGCTTCCTGCCTCAAAATTGCTGGCTTTGTGCCAAAGCCTGAAACCAATATTTTCTATGTTTATTTCAATGGATCAACTAAATCTAATATTCATATTATTTATAAAATATTTTTAAATCTCACTTCTGTTATTATGATCAGTTGTAATTATTGTATTGGATATTATATAATTTTGTAAACTGATCACGCCTCATGATCATAAATATCTCTTTTATATTATTTAACCCTTTCGTTACCAACCCGGCTGAAACCGGCTCTTGCTCTGAGTACAAATGTCTTGTTTTCATGTTTTGAATTAAAATCTCCCACCAAACCTTAGTCACAATTTATGCTCCTAACACTAGCTTAATGATAACTAAGTTATTTTACTAAATTCTTTGTTATATTTAAAGTAATTGAAAGAAACACAGAGCATCTCAAGATAAATACAGTAACGAAAGGGTTAAGGTTTGTTGTCATGTAATTTTGTTTTGATACAAGTTTTTAAAGTTATTAAACATTTTTATCAAGCATTTTTATTTACTTATTTATTTATATTTTGTATTGAGACTGAGTTCAAACATTGAATTGTATGAATAACTCTCCTCCCTCCCTGTCTGTCTCATTCACTCTCCTCCCTCCCTCTGTCTCATTCACTCTCCTCCCTCCCTCCCTCTGTCTCATTCACTCTCCTCCCTCCCTCTGTCTCATTCACACTTCACCCTCCCTCTGTCTCATTCACTCTCCTCCCTCCCTCTGTCTCATTCACTCTCCTCCCTCCCTCTGTCTCATTCACTCTCCTCCCTTCCATGAACTCAACACGTTTTACTTCATTCTCTCCTTATTTATTTTCTCATTCCTTTCTGATGAAGAGCATATGCTCGAAATATAAAAGACTTTTCCATTTTTTTTCCTGTGTGTCAAAATAATACACTTGCTTGTTGTTCCTACACCTGTCTTCATCTTTTGTTTTTCTGTAAATTTGAACTATATATAAAGGTTTGAATAACCAGGATATTTAACATTGGCAAGCTCAGTCCACTCACCTGTAAAGAGGTTCTTGTAGAGGCTGCACTCAGTGATTAATATAGAAAACTTTATAGGCAATGATGATGACTATCATTGTTTGAGGTCCATGTTGCAAGCTATCATTGATTGCACGGCTTTACAAAATCCGATGGGTTCATGGGATGCATCATGTTTTTCTGTCTTCTTTGACATGGTTTCTGTGCCTGAATGCTCTTCTTCATGCCAACCACTTTACTGTATGTACTGAGTGCTTTTTCCATGCCACATGAAGCCAACATGCTTTGCCGGATGGGTAATGTCAGTGTGCATGTATGACAGTGTAAATGATTTAAAATGAAAACTGGTTATAAGAGGCATCAGATAATGTGTGCAAGAGAGAACCCTGTGCTGGTTTGGTCATGTGATGCATACGGATGAGGACAGCTGCATAAAGAAGTGCCAAGCTCTAATTGTGGAGGGTACTTGTGGACGAGGTAGAGCCAGGAAGACATGGGACGGAAGGATCTCAGGACACAAGAACCTACTGGAAATGAAAAGGGAGTGGGAGATGTGGGGATTTGCTGCACTTGGTAAGACATGTCAAGCTAAGTAAAATCAGTCTTCCACACATGTAGACTTATCCTTTACCACATTGTGTGTGTGTGTGTGCGTGCGCGTGTGAAGGCGAATTTCCTAGTGGTTAAGGTTTTGTACACGAAATCGTGGTTTCCGTTCCCGGAAATGCGGTGCGTTGCACTAGAAAAGCTAGAGTGTGTGCCACCCGGGGCGGCCATTCCGTTTGCTTTCTGCAGACCCAAAAGTGGTGTCCCCTTAAAAGTGCCACCCGGGGCGGCCATTCCGTTTGCTTTCTGCAGACCCAAAAGTGGTGTCCCCTTAAAAGTGCCATCCGGGCCGGACCGCCCCTACCGTTCCCCAGCTACGCTGGCAGTGTTTTGTGTTCTTGAGTAAAACTTCGTTTCACGTAACTCTGCTACCACTTCGTCATCTGACGATGGCAATGTCGATTTGATGGAGGTATCACTATCCTTGTTCGTTGTTCAGTTAGAAATTGTGGAGCCCTCGCCTGTCATCTGCGACGGGAGAGTTCACGACAGTCATCATCATCATTGTTGGACCGTGGTCGAGACAATGGAATTTACTATGTTACGCCAGACCTCACGGTCCATCATAGCATTACGGAGGTCCTGTTGCTGGATGCCTGTATCCCTGGTGATTACATCAGGGTAGGAGAGTGTGTGCCCTCTGGTATCGCGACCAGATGGCTTCCAGAGGAGAAGAGTAGAAATTACCTCGTTTTCAGCTCTACAGCAAACTGGACTCTTCTACTTTTCACAAGAGATGATACAGGTGGTAATTTCCCATATATTTGTACTTTGGTTGGATGACGCTTCAAATACAAGGCATCGAAACATTTTGTCGCCTTCCTACAAACTGATCGCAGACGAGGTGCCAGTGATTAAAGTCACTTGAGATGCAAACAAAACTCCCAAATCTATCAGCGATGGTTATTTCTTCATCCTGTATTCTTTCACTTGCTTCAGTCATATGACTGCGGCCACGCTGGGGCACCGCCTTTATATCGAGCAAATCGGCCCCGGGACTTATTCTTTGTAAACCTAATACTTATTCTATCGGTATCTTTCGCCGAACCACTACTATACTGGGAGGTAAACACACCAGCGAAGTTGTCAAAAGAAGTTGTGGGGGATAAACACACACACACACACACACACACACACACACACACACACACACACCACACACACACACACACACACGCACACACACTCTATCTATCTATCTAATATAAACATATATATATATAT
>NC_043000.1:117749306-117751574 GCF_006345805.1 Octopus sinensis
ATATAAATATATTATATATAAAATATAAAATATATATATATATATATAAGCATATAATGTAAATAATATATATATATATATATATTATATAATATAATATATATATTATATATATATATATATATAATACATATATACATACATATATGTACATACCTACATATATATGTAATATACCTGCATATATGGGTACAGGATGTCAAAGAACGAGACAGGTGTGTATGAAACAAACAGATGTATTAGTATAACGCTCAGGAATTGAAAAAGTCTTTTACGTTTCGAGCCTACGCTCCTCTACAGAAAAGGACACAGAAAAAAAAACAAGGAAGAAAAAAAATGCTTGTAGTGGCCACCGATCTATCATGGATATATATATATAAATATTATATAATATATACATACATATATATATATATATATATATATATATATATATATTATATAATATATATATATATACATATATATATATAAACATGTATGCATATGTATATATTCCTTTATTTGTTTACTTGTTACAGTTATTAGACTACGGCACCGCTTTAAGGAATTTTAGTCGAATGAAGCTATCCATGTACTTATTTTGAAGCCTGATACTTATTCTATCAGTTTTTTTCGCCAAACAGCTTAGTTACGGGGACATAAACACACAATCAGCTGTTGTCCTGTCAGTGGCAGGAGACAAACACAGACACAAAGATACACACACTTACATACATATACACATATTTATACGACGGGCTTCTTTCAGTTTCCGTTTACCAAATCCACTCACAAGGCTTTGGTCGGCCTGAGGCTATAGTAGAAAATACTTGCCCAAGGTGGAACACAGTGGCACTGAAACCGGAAACATGTGGTAGGGAAGCAATCTTCTTATTTCTTTACTGCCCACAAGGGGCTACACACAGAAGGGATAAACAAGGGCAGACAAACGGATTAAGTCGATTATATCGACCCCAGTGCGTAACTGGTACTTATTTAATCGACCCCTAAAGGATGAAAGGCAATTTCGACCTCGGAGGAATTTGAACTCAGAACGTAACGGCAAACGAAATACGGCTACGTATTTCGCCCGGCGTGCTAACGTCTCTGCTAGCTCGCCACCTTCATTAAACGTTGGCATTACCTTTAGCAACAAGCGAGTTCTAAGCAATCAAGCAGCACGAGAGAGAGATAGAGAGAGAGAGAGAGAACGAGAGAGAGAGAGAGAGAGAGAGAGAGAGAGATAGAGCGAGAGAGAAGAAAAAGAAAAAAAAAGAGAACCTGGGAAAGAAAAGAAGAGAAAGATGAGAGAGAATTATGTGTTGAGATAAAGAGCAAACACGTTTCTCATTAATGATTATCCCTGAAACGCCTCACTGTTGTTGCTGCTATACTTCCCAGTAGATTGAGGTCGACTTCACGTGTAAATGGTTTTGGTTTCTTCGCTGCTTACACAATTATTTCTGCTTATGAAATTAAGCTGTTAACGACTGGGCATCGATTGAACTGTTTAAATTTAACGCTCTTCTCGGGTCTATTTTACGTGATACAATGTTACAAGGCCGAATCTACGATTAAATAGTAGTATAACTACAACACGGATTTCCTGGAACCTTTGTTCCCAAACCTTTTCGGATTTGATTTTTCCGAACCAGGTATAGTCACCTTGATCAACACATTATAAATTAAAGCATTAATAAATTTATAATTAAATGAAACACAGTACGCCCGGCGTTGCTCGGGTTTGTTTCGACCCTTCAAATTGGAATGTTTGAAAAGTAAAATGTTGCATTATGTAGCTTGTTTATTCTCTTTAAGTGACATTTTTCTGGTTTGAAATACACCGAAAATGGCGACACAGCAGTAAAAAAATCGTAAAAATAGGGATTTCATAGAAAAAAAAAGCACTTTTTGATGTAATAATTTTGGTTGTTACCCTGGTCCGATTTGAATTTTTTTCATGTACGGAAGGAAAGCAAGCCTTCTATCATTACTCTCAATTTTGGTCAACTTGCGCCGCAGGGTCTCGGAAGGAATAGTGTTAGTTGAAGGCTACCAACCTGCCATACCAAAAAAAGCAACTTCAGCTTTATATATATGGAGAAATAGATACTTGTACATTAGTATGGTGGAGGCGTAATGGCCCAGTGTTAGGGCAGCGGACTCGCGGTTTCGATTCCCAGACGGCGCTGGTGTGTTTTATTCAGCGAAACACCTAAAGCTCCACGCGGTCCGTCAGGGGGTGGCGACGACCCCTGTTGTACTCTTTCGCCCAACTTTTCTCAC
>NC_043000.1:117751674-117754174 GCF_006345805.1 Octopus sinensis
ATCACCACCATCATCATCATCATCATCACCATCATCATCATCATCATCATCACCACCACCATCACCATCATCATCACCATCATCATCATCATCACCACCACCACTACCACCATCACCATCATCATCATCATCATCATCATCATAAAACCCTATACATTACTGTCCGAGTCCTAGAGCTCATAGGGGTGGTTACTCGGTTTGCTTGACTTCTAAGTAACCGAGATCACGCTATTCTCCCCTGAACGGGGATGTCAGCCTGTCGTTTGCTTACTCATTTGCAAATGAGTGGACTAGACCAACGCGAAATTGTGTTTTGCTCAAGAATTCTACACACCTCGCAGGCAGGGAATCGAAACCGTGATCTTCCGATCGTACGTGCAACACTCTAACCACTTGGCCATCTTGTTGGGGGTTGATAAAATAAAGTACCGGTACCGCACTGGAATAGATGACATCACTTTATCCCATATTGGCGTAGGAGTGGCTGTGTGGTAAGTAGCTTGCTTACGAACCACATGGTTCCGGGTTCAGTCCCACTGCATGGCACCTTAAGCAAGAGTCTTCTACTATAGCCTCGGGCCGACCAAAACCTTGTGAGTGGATTTGGTAGACGGAAACAGTGTAAGATGTTAAAAAACTGTTAACTATCTCACAGAAAATTGAAATTAGTTTTCTGATTGGACAGTGTACTAGAAAAATCTTCAGTAATAAAAGAAACTTACTAACCTTATTCGGATAAAAAATAAGACATCAAAATTAGAATTTTTAAGATTTTTATAGACAGTGCAGATTTTAATGTGTTTTCTTTTATCAGAAGTTATATATTCATAACTAATTAATAAGCAGCTTTCTTTATTATAGTACCATTTGAGCACTAGGATCGATGTAAACGACTAGATCCTACCCCAAAATTTCAGGCCTTGTGCCTATAGTAGAAACTATGTTTACATGTATGCTGTATATCCGCCATGATTCTATTTGTATTGTTGTCTTCGCTAGAGTGCAGTGAAGTGTTGCGTATTGTCTGTGCCAGCCAGCTTTCACAAATACTAAGTAAATACGTGGTGAATCCTTGTCAACAATACAACAATTAACGTACAACTGGAAATACAGTGTTCGCGAGAAAACTTGATTTCCCCACCCTTTTAATCACAGATATAGATAAAAATATATCAGCTGACCTTCTGCTGCAAAAATATCCTATAAGTCTATAGGGAATAAAATATTAGTACGGGTATTCACATACACACAAAGACACGCACACACGCACACATATATAATTCTCAAACATATTGGCGTAGGAGTGGTTGTGTGGTAAGTAGCTTGCTAACGAACCACATGGTTCCGGGTTCAGTCCCACTGCGTGGCACTTTGGGCAAGTGTCTTCTACTATAGCCTCGGACCGACCAAGGCCTTGTGAGTGGATTTGGTAGACGGAAACTGAAAGAAGCCCGTCGTATATATGTATATATATATATATTTGTGTGTGTGTGTGTGTGTGTTGTGTGTCTGTTATTGTCCCCCCAACATCGCTTGACAACCGATGCTGGTGTGCTTATGTCCCCGTAACTTAGCGGTTCGGCAAAAGAGACCGATAGAATAAGTACTAGGCTTAGAAAGAATAAGTCCTGGTGTAGATTTGCTCGACTAAAGGCGGTGCTCCAGCGAGGCCACAGTCAAATGACTGAAACAAGTAAAATAAAAAATAATAAAATAAAATAAAATAACGATACGCATGCTTATTCTCACATGTGCATTGATACGCTAAGCATACACACACACACATAATCTACGAACTCCATATAGAGATATCCTTTGTAGAACTCATACAATTTATTCACTAAAACACATCACCGTATAACCAAAAGCTATTGTTAAAGATTTCTAAACCTAAATAGTATTTCTATGAAGTATTCACATAATTCTTTACAACTGGAGAGAAAATGCGTCCAAGCGGTTCTAAAACTGATAATGACTTCAATAATTGTTGGAAACCGCAATAGTTCTGTTGCTGGGTGTGTTCCATCGTTGAATTTTAGTTTAATTAAATCTATTTTTATACATCAGCGTTTATATATATATATACATACGTACGTATGTATATATGTATGTATGTATGTATGTATGTATGTATGTATGTATGTATGTATTATGTATGTATGTATGTATGTACCTACGTATGTATGTATATATGTATGTATGTATGTATGTATGCATGTATGTACGTATGTATGTATGTATGTCATTGTTCAGAAAGAGTCGGTTTCTAACCTAGATCCAAGGCTCCTTCATGGGAAATTCAACATCAACAACAGGGTGTATGTATGTCATTATTCAGTTTATTTAAAGATTTCTTGCCAATAGAGAAAGAGCCGGAGGGAACAAGCTAAGAATATACAGCTCAGCTGTTTTATCACTGGAGACAAATCATCTGTGAGGTTGCTCAACAAAGAATTGCTCAATCCTCATCTTCGTTCACGACGAGGTCCACGATGGATGT
>NC_043000.1:117759174-117761674 GCF_006345805.1 Octopus sinensis
GTGGATTTTATGCTCTTTAATTGGAATGGTGGATTTTTTGTCAAACAGGATGCCTATATCAATTTTTTGTCAGATAGGATGCTAGAAAAAGGAGTCTGGTCACCGTGGTGTTTGCATATTAAGACGCGTTTGGAATTTTTCAATAAAAGTATTCTCCTTGTTGATTCTTTCTTGTGTAGAGATTCTGTCTTTACATTGGTAGAAAGGGAATATGTGAAATTTGGGATTTTTATCTCTAGCGCAAGAGTCTATGTGGCTACTGAGTGGAATTCGACGGTATTGTGGGAGATTTATCTGTTCTTTATGGACTGCTATTCTTCTGCGTAAAGGAAGGCTCGTTTGTCCAACATAATTGTGTTGGCAACCGGCGCATGTGAGAACGTAGATGAGGTTTTAGGGTAAAAAAATTAAGTGCCGTTCCGTAACTGGGGTCGATCTAATCGATTGGCACCCTCCCCAAAATTTCCAGCCTTGTGCCAACAGTAGAAAAGTATATATATATATATATATATATATATATATATATATATCTTATATATATATATATATAGATAGTTATATATATAATATGTGTGTGTGTGTGGTGTGCGCACGCGCGACAGGAGTCCACATAGTCTTAATCTAACAAATTCACTCTTAAGCTGTTATTCTATTCAGGACAATGATGCAAGAGGAAGGTTCAATAGGGTGGAAGTTAAGTCGAAATCATATGCTTTCGAACCGAACTGCTTAGCACTCCGTCGGTTACGACGACGAGGCTTCTAGTTGATCCGATCAATAGAACAGCCTGCTCGTGAAATTAACGTGCAAGTGCCTGAGCACTACACCAACACGTGTACCCTTTAACGTAGTTCTCTGGAAGACTCTGCGTAACACAGAGTATGACAAGGCCGGATCTTTGAAATACATGTATAACAGAAACAGGAAGAAAGAATGAAAGAAAGTTGCAGTGAAAGAATACAGCGGGGTTCGCTACCACCCCCTGCCTGAGTCTCGTGGAGCTTTAGGTATTTTTGCTCAATAAACACTCGCAATGCCCGGCTGGGAATCGAAACCGCGATCCTATGACCGCGAGTCCGCTTCCCTAAGCACTGGGCCATTGCGCTTCCACGCTTAACCATATAGCCATGTTGAAACATCATATTATTAAAAAAATAATTTAGATTAAAATAGAAAGGTGACTGTACAAATAGTTATGTGTAACCCAGACATCAAGATAAGCTTCCCAGTGTTTCGAGTGGATTATTTTTCGTATGAATTCTGACAAAGTTTTTTTTTTACGCCGAAATGTAATTTAGTGGATTATAGGAAATTTCCTATGGTTTTCTATTTTACTTAACTACCGACGTATTTAGTTACCTACATACATATGTGCATGTGTTTATATGTATGTATGGATATATATATAAATGTGTGCGTGAGCCAATAAGTGTATATGAATATATAATAAATAATATAATAATATATATATATATATATATATATATAATATATATATATATATATATATATCTATATATATATATATATATATATATATATATATATATATATATATATATATATATATTATATATATATATATATATATATATGTATATATATATATATAATGTATGAATATATGTTAATGTATGTATGTATGTATGTATGTATGTATGTATGTGTATATGTATATATATATATATGTATGCACGTATGTATTGCTGTATTCTTGTATGCATGTTAGGTTGTTCCGAAAACAATGGCCGCTCTAAGTGTTGTATTTTGAAACGCGACTTTATCATAGTATTTTAATTATATTTTAGGTGAATTTCGACATACTTAATGATTGATTTATGCTCTTTAATAATGCTCTTTAATAAAAATCTATTTATTTCAGACAGGAAACATTCTTGAAGCATATGCGCCATTAATTATGAACATGACAAAAAAAAAAAGAACCTTCGCTTCCTTTCCTTGCATGATTTCAAGCTTGGGCACAGTGCCTCCCCAAACTCCGGCCAATATGAAAAGACAAGTGATCGCACAGTACAAAGATGGTTTCAGAAATTACGTAGTGGTGATGAGGGCTTTGAAGATGAAGAAGGTAGAGAACAGTAATGCAGTTTTGACAGTGAACAATTGAAAGCAATTGTTGAACAAAACCATCATCAAAGTCTCAGAGAAATGTCTGAGGTACTCGGTGTCGGTATTGCAACGGTCTCACACAATCTGCAGAAGATTGGTAAGGTGAAAAAGCTCGATAAATGGATATTGCATAAGCTCAATGAAAATCAAAGTTCGGCGTTTTGAAGTGTGCTCGATGCTCTTTCTGCGAAGCACCAATGGGACGAAAAGTGGATCCTTTATGATAACCAAAACATAATCGAAACATTTCTATTGTTAATTTTTCAAGAATAGAAATATGTTTCTGGAATCGGCCATTATTTTCGGAACAACCTTATATATATGTGTGTGTTTGTGTGTGTGTGTGTTGTGTACGTGTGTGTGTGTGTAT
>NC_043000.1:117766674-117769174 GCF_006345805.1 Octopus sinensis
ATACAGAAGATTATAAACTCTAATGACGTCAAACAACATACGATTCTCGCTGGTAAAAATAAAGTTTCTAAAACGAGAAAAGAACCTCGAACGATTTCCGTGGTCCAATGGTAGCACGCCTTTCATGTTTACGAGGACGTGTCGGTTCGAACATTACGGGCAACTTCCAGTTTAGCTTTTTTTTTTTTTGTAATTCAATATTTGGTCGTACTGATTCAGCCGCAGAAGTCTGTTAAGTGTACATATTTATGTGGAATACTCGGCCACATAGATGTTTGTTTAACGAGTGACAGCTAGAGAAAGAGAGAGAGAGAGAAAAATCCGTACCAGTGATATCAACGGGTCGTGTCTATGTGTTTGTGTTTATCCCCCATCACATTATAAAGGACCATTACTATACATATACACGAAAAGCACCAATGTCTTACTCTTTTACTCGTTTACTTGTTTCAGTGATTTGACTGCGGCCATGCTGGAGCACCGCCTTTAGTCGAGCAAATCGACCCTAGGACTTATTCTTTGTAAGCCTAGTACTTATTCTATCGGTCTCTTATGCTGAACTGCTAGGTTACGGGGACATAAACACATCAGCATCGGTTGTAAAGCGATGTTGGAGGTGGGGGGACAAACACAGACACACAAACATATACACACACGTACATATACATATATATATACATATATACGACGAGCTTCTTTCAGTTTCCGTCTACCAAATCCACTCACAAGGCTTTGGTTGGCCCGAGGCTATTGTGGAAGACATTTGCCCAAGGTGCTACGCAGTGCGACTGAACCCGGAACTATGTGGCTGGTAGGCAAGCTACTTACCACACAGCCACTCCTACGCCTCATTTTTATCAGCTGAATGGACTGGAGCAACGTGAAATAAAGTGTCTTCCTCAAGGACACAACGCGTTGCCGCGAATTGAACGATCGTGAGCCGAATGCTTTAACCACTAAGCCACGCGCTTTCACTTTCTATGTAGAACGTAATAGGAAAATAAAAAGCTTTTGAAATTACGTTGTTTGTTTCCGCCTTTAACTCGATGGAGATCAACTCTGCTTAATGCTTTGAGTGAACCATCTTAACTCCACTTAAGTGCAGCTCTATGATAATTTTCAAAGCTGATTGAAGTTCATGGAAAAACCCAAACGCTCTCTTTATCAAATTGCTTTGTCATCGTGGTATACATATGTATGTGTGTGTGTGTGTGTGTGCGCGCACTTGCGTGTGTGTGTATGTGTGTGTGTGTGAGAATGTATGTATGCATGCGTGTGTATGTATATATGTATACATATATATGTGCATATATGTACACACACATGCATACACACACGTACGAGCGCAGTAGTGTAAAATAAACAAACTTTTAGGTCAGTTCAAATTTGTCTGGGACTTATTTGACCTGTTAGAAAGGCCATTTTCACGGCGGTTTGTCAACTCATTTGAACTGAGCTAAAGGTTTGTGTGTGTGTGTGTGTGTGTGTGTGTGTAAGGAATTCTTTTGAAACAGTCAATCCTGTATTTATCTCAAACACAAGTCCATGAGCACTTATTAGTATGCACAACATTCATTTTGCATGATTAATGCCAAACATTTTAAAGAGATTTATTATATTCAGCGACTTGCTAACACTTG
Source organism: Octopus sinensis (assembly GCF_006345805.1). Lineage (NCBI taxonomy): Eukaryota > Metazoa > Mollusca > Cephalopoda > Octopoda > Octopodidae > Octopus > Octopus sinensis. The sequence continues at coordinate 117,768,315 of NC_043000.1, forward strand.
TACCTACAGCCTCATCGTTTGATATGCTTGAAATGGCAACAAAAACCTGCCTCAACTTACATTATCATAACAAAAAAAAACGACAAAAAGCAGGAGGGACACATTGGCTGGCGTAATCCCTAATATAGATACGGATGATCGAAGATGGAACAGCACCTTTGATCACGTGTGTTGGTCAATCAAGACTAACCAATGGTTGAGCAACAACAACTTTTCATCTGCAGCAGCAGCACAGTTGTTGGCATCCTTTTGTCTCAGGAGACAATGGAGTTGCATATAAACTAATTCAGTCTGGTTTTTACATTTCATGTCCTCTCAAGTTTCCTCTCCAGTCTTGCGCAGGCCTGGGCTAGAAATAAGAAAATCCTGGGTAGCCCAATCGTCAGGATTCCTCTCTCGACCTTGCTGACGTAGTCCAAAGGAACGCAGAGCATTACGTTTGGCACCAGCTTGGTTGCAGGAGCTGCCGGAAGAGTGTCGAGTCGAGCACTAAACAGCCTACGGGGCTCCACTCCGGATTTCTTTGAAGGTTGTCTCCTTTCCGTAACCCTGGATAGAGGCCCATACCGGGTACTGTCAGCCGGAGCCAGCTGAACCCGGGATTCGTGTCAGGCAGGGTCGTCATTCCCTAAAGTAGTGAAGAAAATCGCTACCCACTACCTATTACAGCAACACAACAGCAAAGATAATACGAGAAGTAGCAGAAGAGTTTCTGGATTTGTGTAAAAGAAAATAGAAGAGGTTCAGATAATTTAAGGTTTTTTTCAACATATTCTCTTCTCAGATTCACACACTTATCTTTTCTACACTAGGCACAAGGCCAGAAATTTTGGGCGGGGGCGGAGGGGTGTCTAAGTCGA
>NC_043000.1:117779174-117846674 GCF_006345805.1 Octopus sinensis
GACTTTGCTTTTCATCCTTTCGGGGTCGCTTAAATAAGTACCAGTTACGCACTAAGGTCGATATAATTGACTTAATCCGTTTGTCTTCCCTTGTTTGTCCTCTCTGTGTTTAGCCCCTTGTGGGTAGTAAAGAAATAGGTATTAATTTATCGTTCCCGAAAGGATGAAAGGCAAGGCTGACCTCGGTCGAATTTGATCTCCGAACGTAGCTACGGGCGAAATATCACTTAGAATTTCGTCCAGTGCGCTAACGAGTCTACCGGATCGCCGCCTTTCTAATAATAATGATAATAATCCCTTCTATTATAGGCACAAGGCTTGCAATTTTGGGGCATGGCGACAGTCAATCACATCAACCCCAGTACTCAACTGGTACTTGATCTATCGACTCCAAAAGGATGAAGGGTAAAGTCAACCTCGGCGGAATTTGAACTCAGAACGTAGCGACGGGCGTAATGCCGCTAAGCATTTCGTCCAACGTACTAACAATTCTGCCTACTCGCCACCTTAAAAAACATATTTTTCTTTTGTTGTACAGGTAATATTTTATATTAAAGTGATATATCAACAACTCTATTCATAATTATTTTTATTATTATTACGAAATATTATTAAAATAAATGATTACATTTACAATACAGAAATATTAACAATTGATATTTTTTTTATGTGTCATTCAGAGTTATTTCCCTTGTATTTTGATTCGACATGGATATTTAGCAAACTTGAATGCTTATAAAATAGGTGTAATTATCTCTCTCTCTCTCTCTCTCTCTCTCTCACACACACACACACACACACACACACACACATACAAACATACACACACGCACGCACGCACGCACACACACGCACGCACGCACACACACACACACATATATTGGTGCAGGCGTGGTTGTGTGGTAAAATGCCTGCTCCCCCCATCCATGTGGCTCCAGGTTCAGTGCTTCTGCGTGGCACCTTGGGCAAGTGTCTTCTACTATAGCCTCGGGCCGACCAAAGCCTTGAGAGTGGATTTGGTTGACAGAAACTGAAAGAAGCACACCGTATATATATAAATATATGTATATGTGTGTATACATAACTTACGTATGTTTGTATGCGTGTAGGTATGTATACACGAGGGGGTTACTCTTTTTACTCTTTTACTTGTTTCAGTCATTTGACTGCGGCCATGCTGGAGCACCGCCTTTAGTCGAGCAAATCGACCTCGGGACTTATTCTTTGTAAGTCTAGTACTTATTCTATCGGTCTCTTTTGCCGAACCGCTAAGTAACGGGGACGTAAATACACTAGCATCGGTTATTAAGCAATGCTAGGGGGACAAACACAGACACACAAACACATACATATACATATATATACATATATACGACGGGCTTCTTTCAGTTTCCGTCTACCAAATCCACTCACAAGGCATTGGTCGGCCCGGGGCTATAGCAGAAGACACTTGCCCAAGATGCCACGCAGTGGGACTGAACCCGGAAAATGTGGTTGGTTAGCAAGCTACTTACCACATAGCCACTCCTGTGTTGAAAAGTTCCTGGCTTTGGGTTAAAGAAAATACAGGAGGATCAGTTAATTGTGATTTTATTCTACATATTCCTCTCTCAGATTTACACACTTATTGGCAGCGGTCCTTCATTTTTTCTAAGACCTCTAAAAGAACTCAGAAGGTTGGGCCTCCGACTAGGCCTTTCGAGAAACCCTTAAAGCCAAGAACTTTTCAGCATTCTCTGGAGTATGTGTGTGTGTATGTGTGTATATATGTGTGTGCGTGCGTGTGCGTGTGTGAATGTGTGTATGTATGTCTATATGTTGCTTCATGACGTCATACGAGAAAAGAGTGCTCAATGCACGTTGTAGAGGATTTGGCTTTTATTGGAACTGAAACTGAGAATTTTAGCTGCAATAAAAAAAACTACATACATACATACGTACATACATACATACATAAATACACACAGAATCATACATACACACAGGTACGTGCGTACGTACATACGTAGATATTGACTGGGAGGCCGCAAAGTGCAGACGATTTCCTCGAACTGGTGCTGAATTCAAATTGGTCCCAAGTCGTTACCTCCCCCACAAGGGGTAACAACACTTTTGATCTACTATTTACCGCTTCTCCTGAAACAATTATTAGTGTCACTACTGAAGAACCTTTAGGTGACTCAGATCATTCCATGATTATGGCCGACTTTTCTCTGATTGGTTGTGACAAAAACCACAACCATCTTCAAACTGCCCGCTTCGACTGGAATAAAGCAGACTGGAACTCTTATTGTACCGAGCTGCGACGCCCAAATTGGCTCGACTTTTATGCCTCTGGAGATGTGAACACTATGCCACAGAACATTCTGAATTCAATATGGACGGCATGTGCAGCATCAGTACCACGCAAGCACAAAAAACCACCCAATAGTGCAATTTAGGAGACTGCAGTCCGACGTGCCAGGAAAGAACGCCTTAATGCTGAACAGGAATACAAAATGCACAAATCAGAGATCAACAGGAAAAAGCGCAATAGATCATCCAACCATCTCAAGCAGATGACAAAAAAGACAGTGCTTGAATTCGAACAGCGCATAGCAACCAACTCTGACAGCAAAGTGTTCTGGAAGTATGTACATTCAAAACAGAGATCTCACTCTCCAGTTGGTCCCCTTCGCAATCCCCACACAGGCCAGATTACTGACAATCCCAAAGAGTGTGCAAAAATCATTGCTGGATGCTATGCAGGCATCTTTACTGTCGAAGATCAAAATGTTCCATCTCCATCACCTCTGATACCGGACTTTATAACTACTATGAAATTTACACAAGCAATGCTACAAAGTCACCTTAAAAATAAACGTAACTATGCCTCTCCTGGTCTCGATAGTGTTATAAACGCGGTGGGTGCTTTCTTCTAAACCAACTTTCACTATTCTTTCAATTCTGTCTTGAATATTAATTTAATTAACATCAATTTAAAACCAATAGCCTAGCATATAGAAAAATCTGAAAATTCAGAAAAATTGTAATATTCAATTTATCACCCTCATTATTTAAATTTTAAATAATTATGTTCTCTAACCGGCAACATTAACTGCAGTAAATTATCTACTGCGGAACTGTTTCCGGGATTTGGCGCGCCAGAACTTAGACATTTGAAAATAACCCCAATGTAATCGGTAGAACTCGTGTATAGTTCTATAAATTATACTGAATTGGAACGATCGTACTGAAGAGTCCACGGACGATGATTACGTAAGTAAAATCGTTAATGACGATTAATTCTGTATTTTATATATGTTCATCTGTCATACCCGCTTATGTTCTGGTGTTTGCTGAATTTCTCTAGAGAACATTCTTTTCTCTGTGATTAGATTGTAGATGATCTTCTTCTAGCATATTGGATGTCCACTTACTGGTCATCCCTTATTATACGTGTGTGTATATATATATTATATATATATATATATATATATATATATATATATATATATATATATATAGTTTGTATTCATTAAAAGAAGAAAACAAAATGGAGATAAGGAAGTTAATAATTGTTTATCATTAGCAACAAATTGGTCATCTTCACTTACAGCCGTTTCAATTAATACTCAATAAACAGTAAATTTATATTAATGTGACATGAGCACAATATCATCAGAGGAAAAAAGATGTACATTTGGATGTTATATGTGTGCTTATAAATTATGTGTGCGTGAGTCTGCTAAAATGAATTCATAAGTACACATATAACATCCAAATGTATATCTTTTTCCTCTGATGATATTATGTTCATGTCACATAAATGTAAATATAAAGTTTATTCAGTATTAATTTAAACAGCTGTAAGTGAAGATGACCAATTTGCTGTTAATATATTTCTAAATAATGATTAACTTCTTAATGCCCATTTTCTTTTTTCTTTTAAATGAATATAAACTAAATGTTTCCATATATATCTGTTACTTTAAGGAAATCCATTTCCCCAAAATACAAGGTACTGAACCAATATTTCCTTGGTTGAAGCCATCCCTTCATGAGGTTTACGCATCCTCTAATTATATATATACACATACACATACACACACAAACACACACACACACACACACACACACACACACACACACACACACACACACCACACACACACACATATATATATATACACGCGTACACACACATATATGTATGTATGTATGTATGTATGTATGTATGTATGTATGTATGTATGTATGTATGTATGTATGTGTAAAGTACTAGTGGCAGAACCAATTGTATGATTTATTAATTTAAATAATTTGGGAAAATGAATTTCCAAATCAGTCAGGTACAACCCTTTAGTATTACATGCATCTGCATATCGTTCAGTCGGGCCTTGATAATAAAATATTTATATATTTATCTGGAAATATACAATATATATATTGGGTTGTCCGGAAAGTTCGTGCCGATTTATAGTAGCTTACCTTTCGACTTATTTTAGAACATGGTTGAGTCCATAAAATAGGATTTGACTACACCTCCTTTAGAGCACAGTTTAAGTTATCTTTTCGTGGAAGAAGGTTTATGTTCCTATATCCTATGTTAATTCTGTAACCCTTTAAAATGGAAGATAAGAAAGTTCATTTTCGGCACTTGATGCTTTTCTTTTTCCGTAAAGGGAAAAATGCCTCACAAGCAACCAAAGAAATATGCGCAGTTTATGGTGATGTTTCTTTATCCGAAAGAACTGTACAGAAGTGGTTCGCAAGGTTCCGAGCTGGAGATTGTAGCCTTATTGAAAAAGAGCGATCAGGCAGACCATCCATTACAGATGACGACCAAATCAAGTCATTAATTGAGAATAACCCACATTGCACAACCAGAAAATTGGCAGAAAGCCTCAACCTATCAAAATCCGTCGTCCATGAGCACCTGGTAAAGCTTGGATACACAAATGGCTACGATGTTTGGGTACCACATGAGTTGAGTGAGAAGAACCTTTTGGATCGTATTTCCATCTGGGATTCGCTTTATAAACGGAATGAAAACGCACATTTTTTAAAGCAAATTGTGACAGGTGATGAGAAATGGATTATCTACCGAAATGTTCAGAGAAAGCGATCCTGGAGTAAGCGACATGAGCCACCCTTAGCCACCCCAAAAGCGGGTCTTCACCCTAAAAAAGTCTTGCTTTGTGTCTGGTGGGATTGGAAAAGAATTCTGTACTATGAGCTTCTCCCAAGAAACCAGACAATTAATTCTGAGAAAGACTGCACACAACTGGACGAGTTAAAAGCAGCAATTCAAGAGAAACGTCCAGAATTGGCGAACAGGGAGGGTGTTGTTTTCCAACATGATAATGCAAGAACCAGACAAAAATTGCTGCAGCTCGGCTGGGATGTGTTACCCCACCCTCCATATTCACCAGATATTGCTCCTTCGGATTTCCACTTATTCAGGTATCTGTAGAATAGTATTAATGGTAAAAATTTCAATTCCTTGGATGACGTAAAAAGATACCATGAAACCACCTGAATTCTGGGAAGAGGGTATTTTCAAGTTAAAGGAAAGATGGAGACGCATTTTGCAACAAAATGGTTCATATTTGGTTGATTAAAAATGTAATGGCAAGTATTTATTGACCTTTTTCTTTCCTTTAAAAATCGGCACGAACTTTCCGGACAACCCGATAATCGAAATTAATAATAATTCAGTTGGGGGATTAATAGATATGCTGGTATTCTATTTCAGATAATACAAATTTCGAGATATATATACTCTTTACTCTTTTAGTTGTTTCAGTCATTTGATTGCGGCCATGCTGGAGCACCGCCTTTAATCGAGCAACTCGACCCCAGGACTTATTCTTTTGTAAGCCCAGTACTTATTTTATCGGTCTCTTTTTGCCGAACCGCTAAGTAACGGGGACATAAACATACCAGCATCGGTTGTCAAGCAATGCTAGGGGGGACAAACACAGACACACAAACATACACACATATATATATATATACATATATACGACAGGCTTCTTTCAGTTTCCGTCTACCAAATCCACTCACAAGGCATTGGTCGGCCAGGGGCTATAGCAGAAGACACTTGCCCAAGATGCCACACAGTGGGACTGAACCCGGAACCATGTGGTTGGTTAGCAAGCTACTTACCACACAGCCACTCCTGCGCCTAATTATACTAATTTATATTTATAATGTATAATTTATAATTTATATTTTTTAATGCTTAATTTAATGTTTAATTTAACGCTTAATTTTAAAGTGATGTAAAATTAGATTAACAATATTTTTAAAAAGAACCTGAAGATGTGTTGGTAGAGTTGTAAATCTGATGACTGCATATATATATATAAGAATTTTTTGCGTAATAAGATAAAAAATCAAGGCTGTATAGATATTAGAGCATTTATAGATAGAAGGTCTTACAGCTGTTTCTAAGATATTAATTAATAATGTCCCTTCATCGGAGACGGTGTGAGAGGACAAATTAAGTCATAGTTAGTTTCGATGTGATACAAATAGAGAGTGAGGTGGAGGAAAAAAAATAGATGTGAGATATGTATGGGTATTGAATTTGTAAATCCGTTTTATAGGCATAATGGTATATATGCAATATTCCAACATCCTATGAGTAAAATCCAAAAGTCCAACAGAGTTTAATTTGAGTCCTTCCAAATGTATGTATGTATGCATGTATGTATGTATGTATGCATGTATGTATGTATGTATGTATGTATGTATGTATGTAATTTTGTATGTGTGTGTGTATGTATGTATGTAATTTTGTGTGTATGTATGTATGTATGTATGTAATTTTGTATGTATGTGTGTGTGTATGTATGTATGTGTGTGTGTGTGTGTGTGGTATGTATGTATGTATGTATGTATGTATGTATGTATGTATGTATGTATGTATGTGTGTTTGTATGTATTATAATCTTACAATACTGAAACACGTGTAGTTCCTGCATAATTGATTATTTTAATTTTAACTTAACTAGGAGATAATTAAGGATATATTTGATACCCTGCTGGTATACTGGTTATATCCTTTACAGTATTATTTCATGATGTACAAATAGATACCACGAGTTTACCTTCAGAAATACTCGTTAGGATTTTTTTTTGTATTATCTGAAATAGAATATCCACATATTTATTGAACCCCAAAACTGAATTATTATTGATTTCTTTTATATATTTTGTATATTTCTAGATAAATATATAAATATATTATAATCAAGACCCCACTGAACGATATGCAGATGCATATAATGCTAAAGGGTTGTACCTGATTGATTTGGAAATTCGTTTTCCCAAATTATTTAAATATATACATACATACATACACACACACACACACACACACACACACACACACACACACACACACACACATATATATATATATATATATATTATATATATATATATATGTGTATATATATATGTATATAATGTCAAATCAAATTAAACGAACATTAAAAATAACAATACCAATCAAGAGGTCACGGAACATAGTTTGACGTTATATATATATATATATATATATATATATATATATATATATATATGTATGCATGGTGTATGTGTGTATGTTTGTGTGTGTATGTGTATCTGTGTTTGTGTTTGTCCCCACCACAACCACCACCACTACCGCTTGACGGAGTAGGTACATTTATATCCACATAACTTAGCGTTTCTGCGAAAGTGATCGATACAATAAATACCAGGCTTTACAAAAAAGTACTAGGGTTAATTCATTCAATTGGAAATCTTTCAAAGCTGTGCCTCAGTATGGCGATAGTCAGATGACTAAAACAAGCTAAAGATATAAAATAAAAGATAAATGAGTAAAAAAATATAGAGCTGAAACCGGTCTGCTTAATATGCGATATCATATATTTGACCTCTCATCACCTTGACGTTCATAATGATTGTATACATATTCATTTATTATGATCATATACACTCAACATGATGTTGGACAGGATAATTCCTTCTTCATACAGATATTAAACATAACATGTAGACTGCAGACCCTTCAGATAAAAGGCGAACATTTTCTCCTTTAAAAGTGAGAATGAATGAGCCATAAAACCTCTTTTTTTCTCAGTTCTGTAATCTGTAATATTTCCATATTTTCTGTGTCGTTTGGTAAGCTTTGCTGTGGTCTGTTTAATGTCTGAATATAAGGAATCATAACCAGAAACTTCTCACTTTGTGCCACATTAACATAATTTTGAACTTAATTTAGGAACGTAATAATTCACTGTAAGTAATGTAATCTTGTTAGTTAATTAAGTAGAAGCGGAAGAAGAGGGCTAGGGTGGGGTTGTTCTTTTAAGTTATTGGGTCTAACGATGCAAATGTCCTGTTTTGAAAATACGCACAAAAAAAATAATAATTCTGACACGAAAATGTCTTACAATACAAATAACTTTTCTACAAAAGTTAGAAGATAGAATGCGTCGTAAAAAGCTTGCTTCCCAACTACATGGTTTAGGGTTCAGTCCCACAGCGTGGTACCTCAGGCAATTGCCTTCTACTATAGTCTCGTGCCTTGTAAGTGGATTTTGTAGGCGGAAACTGAAAGAAGATGAATTAAGTACCAGTTGCATACTGGGGTTGATCTAATCGACTGCCCCCCCTCCCCCAAAATTTTGGGCCTTGTGCCTAGAGTAAAAAAGAATATTTATCTTGCTCGACTCCAGGTTTCTGTTGCGGTCTCTCAGCCAATCAATTGCTCTTCCGTTTTTCACTTCTGGAATCAGGCTTCAGTGAAAGCACGTGGCCTAGCGGTTAGGGTGTTGTACTCACGAATCACAAGGTCGTAGTTTCGCTTCCCGGGCCGGGAAAGAGCTAAACACTTCATTTCATGTTGCTTAAGTCCACCCAACTGTAAATGATTAACTCCGCGATGGACTGACGTCATATTCAGTGGGAATGTTGTCGTTCTCGGTCACTTATAGAAACCAGATAACCGACTCTATGATTCCTAAGGCTTAAGGCACAACACAAACAAAGCAGACTTCAAACGCCTCTTTATTTCCCTCTTAAGTACGAGAACCAGCCATTAAAAGGAAAAAACCTTTACCACCGTTTAACATGGATTTTAAAAAGAATTACTGAAATGTTTCTGGTCTTTGTAATTAAAGTCTAATCCGTACAACTCTGTAATCTATTCATTCCCGCCCCGCATCACTTTTATGAATTTTATTCGTAATTATCTCGTTTTATCTCGTTTAAATTACGTTTCCATCCAGCAGTAATCTCGGTCGCCGTATACTTCATATTTTCCACACTTTAATATCCCTAAAATCTTTTAATTCAGGATATGGTAAACGGATACAGATAATTTCACTGTGTGACACCTTGGGTGAATGTCTTCTACTATAGCTCGGAGCCGATTAGTGTCTTGTGAGAGAATCTGGTGGACAGAAACTGTGTGGAATCCCGTTATATACACACACACACACACACACACACACACACACACACACACATATATATATATATATATCTGTAATATGATATGTGACGATTATTCGGTTGCCATAATAAAACTCCGAGTTTCGGATGTCGGGGTGGAAATCTGCTCCGGCATCTCGTCAGTTATTTAGACAAACAAAAATGCATTTTTTATTATGGCAACTGAATAATTGTCACATATTACAGATAAATTTCTCTATTTACATAATATCGAGGTCTCTTTCATTCTTTTGTTGTCATACTATTACTATTAATATATATATATATATATTCATACACACAACGGGCTTTCGTAAAGTTTCTGTCTACCAAATCCACTCACAAGGTTTTGGTCGCCCCGAGGGTATAGTAGAAGGCATTTACCCAAGGTACCATACTGTAGGACTGAATCCAGAACCTTGTGGTTGTGAAGCAAATTTCTTACCACACAGTCACGCCTAGAAAGAAGGAAAGGAAGGAAAGGAGGAAGGAAGGAAGGAAGGAAGAAAGAATCGATCTAGGTACTGAATTACTATTTTATCGACTTCGAAAAGGCGAAGTTAACCTCGGTGGCATTTTAAACTCATAGCATTTCTTTTTCTCGCTTTTATCCCACCGAGGGCAAACTTTGCCTTGCCTCCTTTCGAAGTCGATAAAATAAGTACCAGTTAAGTACTGGGGTTGATGTAATCAACTAACTCTTCTTCTTCTTCTTCTTCTTCTTCTTCTTCTTCTTCTTCTCCCTCCTCCTCCTCCTCCTCCTCCTCCTTCTCCCTCCTCCTTCTCCCTCCTCCTTCTCCCTCCTCCTTCTCCCTCCTCCTCCGCCTCCTAAACTTGCTGGTTTTGTGCCAAGATGAGAAACCCCGGGCAGTGAGTTGGTAGAATCGTTAGTGCGCCGGACAAAATAATTTGCGACTTTTCTTCCGGCATGTTTGTGTCCTGAGTTCAAATCCCGTGGTAGTTAACTTTGCTTTTCTTCCTTTTGTGATCGATAAAATCAAGTACCAGTCAAGTACTGGGGTCGATAGTATCGACTACTTCCAATTTCCCTCAAAATTGCTGGCCTTATAGTTAAGTCAGAAATCATCTCTGTTTTGTTAAAGCGGTGAGCTGGCAGAATCGTTAATACACCGGGCAAAATGCTTAGCGGTATTTCGTCCGTCTATGAGTTCTGAGTTCAAATTCCACCGAGGTCGACTTTGCCTTTCATCCTTTCGGGGTCGATTAAATAAGTACCAGTTGCGCACTGGGGCCAATATAATCCACTTAATCCGTTTGTCTGTCCTTGTTTGTCCTCTCTGTGTTTAGCTCCTTGTGGGTAGTAAAGAAATAAGTATTTCGTCCGTCTATGAGTTCAAATTCCACCGAGGTCGACTTCGCCTTTTATTCTTTCGGGATCGATAAAATAAATGGTAGTTGAACTCTGGGGTCGGTGTAATCGACTTGGCCCTTACCATGAACCTGTTGGCCTTGCGCTTAAATCAAAAACGATTATCTCTGTTTAGTTAGCTTATTCATCTTCATTGTTTGGAAAAGAAATAAAACAAAACAAAAAAGAAATGTAAAATAAAGTACAAAAAAAAAGCAAGAAAATTTTTAAAAACCTAGTCAGTATACAACGGATTTTTATATTTACGTATCTTGAATGAAGTTCTGTGTTTGATAGATATTTCTCAATATACGACTGGTGCCATCGCTAATGTGTATATTTTTAGAAATGAATTAAATGGAAAATTGCTTTCTAAACTATCAAAAAATGAATAAAAAAAAATAATAATAAAAAACAAGAAAAGAAAATTGGACAAAATAAAATTAAATACATAAAATAAACAATTAGGTTTTTGAGATCAATTTCTTGCCATTTAATTATTAATATTTTCAGTCTGGGAAAAGGTTACCGGTGCCACTACGAAATATTTGCTTCTCTAATTCCTGAAACAACGCTTTCTTCTTACGTAAATTAAAATGAATTAATGAGAGTAGAAACCGAAAAAAAGAAAAAAAGTTACAATATCGTTGTTATATCTTGAGTTTTCTTCTCTGTGATTCCAAGCTGTCTGACGGAGTTCCTGCACATAAAAGCTTTACTAATTAAAAAGCGTGAGAGCAACGGAACCTTTTCTACATCATTGAAGATGAGGATAACGATGACGTCAACGAATTAACAACAGTGACAAATAAGTCTTTCTAATTTTGGCACAAGGCCAGCACTCCTAAATGAGGGGTTAGACGATTACATTGACCCCATTGATGCTCAGCTGGTATTTATTTTTATCAAACTCGAAATGATGAAAGACAAAGCTGACCCGGGTTTGAACTTAGAACAAGGATAAATGCTGCTAAACATTTTGACCGTGGAGGCGCAATGGCCCAGTGGTTAGGGCAGCGGACTCGCGGTCGGAGGATCGCAGTCTCGATTCCCCGACCGGGCGTTGTGTGTGTGTTTATTGAGCGGAAACATCTAAAAGCTCTACGAGGCTCCGACAGAGGGTGGTAGCGACCCCTGTTGTATTCTTTCACTCTCTCTTTCTCTTCCTGTTTCTTGAGTAACGCTGCGATGGACTGGCGTCCCATCCAGCTGGAACTCATACGCCACAGAAACCGGGAAGCCGGGCCCATGAGCCTGGCTAGGCTTGAAAACATTTTGACCGGCGAGGTAACGATTTTGCCAAACGGTTTCAAACTGAAGTCTAAGATCAGCATTTTTGATGGTGAAAAGTTAGATGACTAAATCGGCCGTTGTACTAAACTGGTACTTTATTACATCGACCCAGGGTGGATAAAAGACAAAGTTGATCACAACAAGATTTGAATCTAGAACTTAGACCCAAGAAGAAGGAAATTGGTCGATTACGTCGATCTCAGTTCTTAATCGGTATTTAACTTTATTGACCCCGGATGGATGAAAGGCAGAGTCTACCTCAGATAAATTTAAACATAAAAAGTAAGAAACTCGGTTAGTAATATGAGTATTAAGCATTTACTGGATTTAATAAAATCCATTGTATCCTTATTTTAATCCATAAAGCGCGGCGATTTGCGCTTACATAGCATGTACTGCTGAGCACATTTTATGAGACTACGGTCAGAGACCCCCTTCGGTCAATACACAGACCATGGGATTGCACCTAGAAAGTTACCCTCCCAGACACAAGTCCGGGCAAGGTTGTTTATGGAAGACTAGCAGTCGTCCATGCATACCGGCTTCCCTTCTCCACACTACAAATGGTATCCAAGGGAAAGGGAAAGGGGCCGATACAGCTTGGCACCTGTGACGACGCGCAACTCATTTCTACAGCTGAGTGAACTGGAACAACGTGAAATAAAGTGTCTTACTCAAGAACACAACACGTAGCCCGGTCCGGGATTCAAACTCACAACCTCACGATCGTAAGCTCGATGCTCTAACCACTGAGCCATGCACCTTCACATGAGACTACGATGCACATATAAAAATGAGATGCACACTATGAAAAATGAGACTACGATGCACACATAAAAAAACAAAAAATAGTTAAAATATCTTCTAAGTATATAATGGTGGCAAGTTTTACATCATCTGAAAAGTCATTAGTTGAACTATTAGTCCTCTTGCATTCTGGGGGTATCAGAGTGTTTGAGTGACATTAGATCCCCAACAAACGCCCATAAATTAAATGCATGTATCTGGGCCGCGATCGTGGCCTGTCAACCTGTGCCTGACGGCCACTATCGTTGCTCGTTGCGCTTTATGTGTTAAACATGGCTGGCTTTGTAAAGTAGAATAGAGAGGTTATCAAAAGAGGGAGAATTTTATTACCCTACGCTGTTTCATTTTTCGGTTAAATTCCTATCTGTTCATTTATATCGTTAACGGTCTTCACGAAAAGCGAGACATAAAATTCTGTATGTGTTTCTTATACGAGATGATGTAAAACTCTCACTCAGTGGTTCTCAACCGGGGTCCATATAAGGTTTTCTTAAGTTCATGAGCAATAAATTGGCGATATTTCTACTATGCACAAAATGTTTTAACATTCTTATACAATTCCTAATATTTAATTATAAAAATATAAGATTTTTTTAAGCATTGACAGGGTATGAATAAAATAGGAATCCAAGGGTTCCAGAGGCAAGAAATGATTGAGAAACACTGCTCTAGTGCCACTCTTTAATTTCTCCCGCCAACTTTGCTCTGAAGAAGGATTTTTCTCCGAAATGTTGGATTTTCGAATCAGGATTTCAACTTAGAACGTAAAAAAAAGCGGAAGAAATACAGTTCTATATTTAAGAGGTAAGGGATTATGTACATTATTTACATTATTTACATTTGACGGATATTTGTCTTCATCTTGTTTGTTGTTAACACAACGTTTCAGCTGATATACCCTACAGCCTCCATCAGGTGTCTTGGGGAAATTTCGAACCTGGGTCCTCATTCCTAAGGTATTTTTCGATGTTATTATTATTATTATTATTATTATTATTATTATTATTATTATTATTATTATTGCTCTTAACCACTACGTCATATGTTTACGGGCATATGGCGTAGTGGTTAAGAGCGGGGGCTACTAACCCTAAGATTCCAAGTTTGACTCCAAGCAGTGACCTGAACAATAATAATAATAATAATAATAATAATAATAATAATAATAATAATAATAATAATAATAATAACAACAACAACATCGAAAAATACCTTCGGAATAAGATCAACAAACAAGATGAGGACAAATATCCGTCAAATGTAAATAATGAACGGAAGAAATGCTGCAACGAATTTTTGTCCAACACGGCGAGATTTGAACTCAGATCGTAAAATGACGGAACGATTACCGATTTCTTGCACAGGACAAGCTTTCGCATTGAATAAGAAAAACGCTAAAAACAACAGCAGCAGCGGCAGTAGTTGTAACAACAACAACAACTGCAAGAACGGCAGTAACATCTCCGCCTCTTCCCTCTTGACATCAACCACAACGACAATATATTTCTTTACTGCCCACAAGGGGCTAAACATAGAGGGGACAAACAAGGACAGACAAACGGATTAAGTCGACTACATCGACCCCAGGGCGAAACTGGTACTTTATTTATCAACCCCGAAAGGATGAAAGGCAAAGTCGACCTCGGCGGAATTTGAACTCAGAATGTAACTGCAGACGAAATACCTATTTCTTTACTACCCACAAGGGGCTAAACATAGAGGGGACAAACAAGGACAGACAAACGGATTAAGTCGACTACATCGACCCCAGTGTGTAACTGGTACTTAATTTATCGACCCCGAAAGGATGAAAGGCAAAGTCGACCTCGGCGGAATTTGAACTCAGAACGTAACGACAGACGAAATACCTATTTCTTTACAACCACAAGGGGCTAAACACAGAGGGGACAAACAAGGACGGACGAACGGATTAAGTTGATTATATCGACCCCAGTGTGTAACTGGTACTTAATTTATCAACCCCGAAAGGATGAAAGGCAAAGTCAACCTCGGCAGGAATTTGGACTCAGAACGTAAGGGCAGGCGAAATACGGCTACGCATTTCGCCCGGCGTACTAACGCTTCTGCCAGCTCGCCTCCTTCATCCACAACGACAATAGCAATTAACATGGAACAATAGCGGCTATAGGATTAACACTGCCACCTCCAGTAACAACTATTACAGTCGGAACTATTACAAAACAGCAACAACAATAACAACAACGTCAGTGGTACTATATAGTTTACATAATACTTCGAGAAAAAGAAAAAAAGAAATATAGGCTCTGAAGGTGGAAGCAAATTGGAAGAGGTGGAGAGGCGGCGGTGGTGGTGGTGCAAGGGCGGCGTAAAACTAATTTGGCAGGAGAAAGAGTTTATATTGCAGACGATGGCCTACATAACAAATGCCAGTGAGCTGATATTTAGCAAAGATGTCACCAAAAAGTAATTTAAATGAAAGACATTTGTTCTGTGATTCTATTTTAAACGAAAACAACCCCCATGCCGTAACCCTTCTTCGTATAATCAACCTCGGTTTGCAGAAAAAACAAAAAGAGAACAATTTTTACCACAAAGAAAAAGGAAGAAGAGAAAAGGGGAAAATGCCCAACGTCTATCATCGCAGAAAGAAATCTACCGCTACGCGCACACGAGCGAAAACACGCATGTACTACAACACACACACACACCACACACACACACACACCACACACACACACACATACATACGTGTGTGTGCACAAATGCACGAGCACAAACGCACGTATCAAACGCACACTCACGCACAAAACTCAACACACACACACACACACACACATACACATACACGCAAACACACGAATCAAGCACGTATCACACACACACACTCATACACATACGCGCGCGCAAACACAGAAATACACGTGCACACATACACATGCAAACACACGCATGCAAATACGCATATACACACACGCAAACACAAATACACGCGCACACATACACACATACACACACACGCAAACACAGAAATACACGTGCACACATACACACGCAAACACACGCATGCAAATACACACATGCACGCAACTACACTCACACAAATATACACATACACGCCCAGACACACACAGCATGCAAATCTACGCATTTATATATATATATGTACACACATATACACGCGCGTACATACACACACCATGCCACACATAAACACACACATACGTATATACACCAACACCCCTTACACATACACACACTCACACACACACACAAAACGACATAAAATTCCAACTCCATTTCTTTTCCTATAAAGCCGACCCGTTTTTATTCCTTTTCTATTAATTAGGATATCGCGTTGCTTGGATTCATCAATCTCTTCACAAGCTTTCTTCTTCTTCTTCTTCTTCTTCTTCTTCTTCTTCTTCTTCTTCTTCTTCTTCCCAGAGTTTATGCGATGGAATAAAGAAACGATGAGAAACGATGTTGATTCTCAACAGAGATTCTTATTGCTATGAAAATAAGAAGTAAACAGCATCTCTGTCAAGCAGCATCAGCGACCTCATTACAACACCTGGATGTAGGCGTTATATATCAGGTGGAGTCAAAAGTATTTTAAGTTTTAGTGGTAAGAATCTCTCAAGAGAACTGAAAAGAAGAAGGACTGCAGAAGAGAAACCCCATTCACGCAAGCGTTTTGGCCCTTAACTTTTATGAATGTAAGAGGTAAGTAGAACCTCTGTCAACCAGCACCAGCGATCTGTTTGCAGCACTAGGCTGAATGAAAAGTTTTTTTTTTCATATTTAAAGCTTTAATTAATAATTTAGACAAATTACATACGAAAAGCGTTTATTCATCAAAATATATTCCATCATATTCTATTGTCTGTTACTATCGTTGTGCCAGAAGCTCAATTCCACGTTTATACCATTTGGGTGGTTTATTGGCAAAAAAACTCCCCGCAACCGTTTTCAACATCATCCACGTTGTTCACCCTTCGTCGGTGCAGGAAATGGGCCGAGGCTCGGAAGAGCTTGTAATTTGAGGGTGTAGGATCTGGACTGTAGGTAGGATGAGGCAATACTTCTGGTGTCTCAAGTTTCTCAAGTTTGAGCTTGGGCACATTGGTTGTGTGTGTTGGAGTATTGTAATATTAAAGGAGCGCGCGTCTTCGATTGATCAATGCCGGCTAGCATTTCTGCCAGTTCGCCGCCATTTTAAGACAATATATAATGTTTTATTTCTTATATTTTCCGTTCTTAGCTACACTACATTATCCATAGTATGTTATTATTTATTTTATTTATTTCTCTTCATTGGACTGGTTCAAATGTGCGAAATAACTATTTCTTTATTGCCCACAGGGGCTAAACACAGAGGGGACAAACAAGGACAGACAAAGGAATTAATCGATTACATCATCGACCCCAGTGCGTAACTGGTAATTTATAGACCCCGAGAGGATGAAAAGCAAAGTCGACCAGGGCGGAATTTGAACTCAGAACGTAACGGCTGACGAAATACCTATTTCTTTACTACCCACAAGGGGCTAAACACAGGGAGGACAAACAAGGACAGACAAACAGATTAAGTCGATTACATCAACCCCAGTGCTTAACTGGTACTTATTTAATTGACCCCGAAAGGATGAAAGGCAAAGTCGACCTCGGCGGAATTTGAACTCGGAACGTAACGGCAGACGAAATACGGCTATGCATTTCGCCCGGCGTGCTAACGTTTCTGCGGGCTCACCGCCCTAAACGTACGAAATATTGAAACAACACAATCCCTGCTGCAGCATTGAGATCTTGATTTACTTACTGGAAGGCAACATTTTATTCTGCCGATACTCCGACAGTCATATGTATCGATCCATGCGTTGCAAATTTTTCTGTGTGTCTCTTCATTTGCCATTTTCAGATCAGCTAGAAGCAAATCAGTTCGGTAGATGTCTCCCCAGCACAGCATAGCAAGCGAGCTTGCAAGAAAAGTATTATGTAAAAATAACGTATTCCTGTGATAGAAAGTTTGATGTGAAAGTGCATCTGTAGGATAGTGTTTGTGTTGTGGGATCTTTTCGGTTTGAACGGCAGTTTTTTCTAGCGGTGTCATATGAAATTGTCACCCATAATTATGACCCTAGTATCGATCTATTGCTTTTCAATCTAATTAAGGGTTAGGGTTAGGGGTGGGGGAAAGGGTATCTTTTTTTTCTTCACAAATGTAAATAAACCCAATCTGTTTCTTAAACGAGGGACATATTCATACGGCACAGAATGTTTTCACCTCAATAGACGTCATTGATTGGTTGAAATTGCAGAAATTGAAGAAAAAAAACCCCAAATATCTTACAAACTATAGAATTTTCTCAATAAAGCCAAGAGAAAAATATGTTTTATAAACACTTTCTACCAGTATACGAAGTTTAAAAGTGTTTAGTTGCGTGGAAATTATTTTTAAAAACTGCCGCTCAAACCGAAAAGATCAGTGTTGTGTTTTTTTTTTCCGTCACCACCGCCTTACGGTGGTGGTTAATTTTCTCGTAACCAGTATAAGATTAAATCATATATAATCATTGCTATTTTATTTAGTTTCTATCGGTGTTATCTACCCATCTATTAGTATAATAAAGTAATTTATTCATAATTAGACGTAAACTGTTTAACAGGTTGAGTTTCCTCAGGAAAATGTAATATCGCCAGCGGCGTGAAACGAACTCACAATACACAAGTCAGTAGGGCTACAGACAACCAAAACGTTTATAACTAATTTATCTCTTGCTGTCTGACCTGCAATTATTCTCAATTATTCCTCTCTTTTAGAATCTCCGCCACGCTATCTCGCAATAAATAAAACGAAATAAAATAAGCTATATATTTAATATACAAAATATATATACATAAAGTTTACTCGAACACCATTTTGATATCAATGACCTCTCACTCACTGGTAGAATAAACATGGCTTTATAATTATGAATGGCGTTGTATGATGGTTAGACGAGGCAGTATTATTAATGGATTTAGTAATGTTGTGCTGTGACTATGAGGAAATAAGAACTATTACATCAGCTGTTATCAAAGGAAACTTGGCGGAATCTAAGGTTACGCGTTGAGACAAGCGTTTATTCAATAAGGTTATATTAATAACTTTAAAACTTAAAACACGTACACAAAAATAAAAAGACCCTCAAAAAGCTTTACGTTGACGTCTCATCGGATGTTAGTATAGCCGAGTGGTGAGGCGCGCCGAAATTATTGAGGGCGGGAAGAAGATGAAGAAGATGAAGAAGAAGAAACAGGAGAAAATGAATTTAGCGGGATCAATTCCAGTTCGGTAGATAATTAAGTTTTTAAGCGTTAATTTAAAATGTGATTACAGGGGATCTGATCTTGTCAAAGATACATTAAGGTTAGCAGGAAAATCTTCAGGCAGTGGTCTCCCTATGATAAGGATTCTTCTTCTTCTTCTTTTCTTCTTCTTCTTCTTCTTCTTCTTCTTCTTCTCTTCTTCTTCTTCTTCTTCTTCTTCTTCTTCTTCTTCTTCTTTTCTTCTTCTTCTTCTTCTTCTTCTTCTTCTTCTTCTTCTTCTTCTTTCTCCTGCAGATTCATGTATTATTGTTCGTATGCTCACATATATTTCTATGTATGTATGTATGTATGTATGTATGTATGTATGTATGTATGTATGTGTGTGTGTGTGTGTGTGTGGTTCAATGTAGGCATGAATGAATTCTTATTTATATTCACATGTAAGCGTTTTATACATACATACATACATACATACACACACACAAAACATACATGCACGGTTGTCTATGTTTCTGTAATTATATATATAGATGCGCGCGTGTGTGTGCGTATAAATATGTGTGTTTCAAAAAGTGTGGTCTCATTCAACCGCTGATGAAAATCTGGTTTCTATCAGATGAAGGAGGGGTTAAACTATGATATATCTGGTTTTTACTGTACTGTGTGACGATTTCTAAGAAATATAAATAAAACGTACATCAACTAATTAGAGGTCGTATTAGGGTGAGGCTATTATCGAAGCCGGCTTGTATACCCTTTATTCAGAGCAAAACGTGGCTAGTAATTTTCGTTGGTTTCGCGGTTTGAAAACTCTGCAAGCCTCAATACAGATAACGATTGCATTGTCCTTAATATTAGTTTAAAACTTCAACCCTTCTCAAAGTTATATATCAATCTGAAATGTTAAAATGCTGTACAACTTATCAACTAAATGTTTCTGTCATATTTTGTTGAAGGAAATGGGTCAGTTTTATTTTATTTTATTTTATATTATTTTATCTCTCTTTATTTTGTTTCGTTTTTCTTTTTTTTTTACTACATGTGTCGTTTGTTTGCTGAGAAAATATTCTGCTGTGTGGTCCATAGGACTGAAGAAGGTCTGATGTTGTGCAGTAGTTATACACACTGACAGCAATGTTTTATAAAGCCTGCAGCAACAAACAACCACATTGCTGCACAATACACTTGTGATAATAACTTCCTTTGCAGTAATCTTTTGATTTCTTTCACTTGTTTCAGTCATTGGACTTCGGCCATGCTGGAGTGTCGCTTGAACCCTTCAGCATTTGGATTACTGATTTGAATATAATGCTTATTTATTCCTATTGTTTGAATGAATCGTGTTATATTATAGCTGCAATAAGGCGGCGAGCTGGCAGAAACGTTAGCACGCCGGGCGAAATGCGTAGCCGTATTTCGTCTGTCGTTACGTTCCGAGTTCAAATTCCGCTGAAGTCGACTTTGCCTTTCATCCTTCCGGGGTCGATAAACTAAGTACCAGTTGCGCACTGGGGTTGATGTAATCGACTTAATCCCTTTGTCTGTCCTGGTTTGTCCCCTCTATGTTTAGCCCATTATGTGTAGTAAAGAAAAATATATTATAGCTGCAAGATGGGATTATTTATTCAGTGATGGGATTATTTATGTTGACAGTGGCATTGTAGTGTAGGTGCGAGAGGCTAGATCTAGCAGGTTTAAAGATAAAACAGATGGAATATTTGTGCCAGATATGGCCGGTTTAAAAGCAGTGGCGTTAAAGGGTTTAATCGAACAAATTAACCCTACTGCTTATTTTTTAAATCTCGTGCTTATTGTATCGTTCTATAATCAAACCAATACTGATTGCCAAGCACAGGGTGGGGACAAAAAAAGGCAAAAATGAAGACAAACACGCATATATAAGACGGGCTTCCGTACTGTTTCCATCGACTAAATCCACTCAGGAGGTAGTACTTGATCGGGAGCTCTAGTAGAAGATAATTGCCCAAGGTGTTGCGCAATGGAACCGAACTCGAAACCATGTGGTTAGAAAGCGAACTTGTTAACCACAGCCAAGGAGCAAAGTTTCTGCAAAATGGAATCAAAAGACAAATAATCCTTTTGATATTTTGTGAATGAAATTACTTTCGGAAATCTTTGGAAATATTTGTTGCAATTAGAATTGCCACGACGAGAAGTCTGTAAAAACTAACAGTGATCAATTAATCAAAGTATTATTTATTTGTTGATTTCAAATTCCTTGTAAGTAGTGAATCGGGTTTTTTGTCCTTCGGTCTAGATACAAACAACACACACAGCAATCAAAAGGGTAAATTTAAATTGCAAATCAAACGATTTTCCATACTAATTTCGTGACGTAGGTTGTCAGACTATAGAAATATACGTAGATGGATATCTCAACGTTGACATGAACTACCAATCAAGCGATATTCGTAGCTATTTTCTTGACATAGGTTATCGGAGTGTACCTAGCGAGTTAATATCTTACTATTAGCGTTATACAATCTCTATTGTCGTCCAGGTAATAAATAGTTTCACCTAAGCTTTCTTGTCTGCAAATAGCTGCATTGAATTACTTACAGATACCCGTGGTAATATTTTGTAAGTATATAAGGTGACGAGCTGGCAGAAACGTTAGCATGCCGGGCGAAATGCTTAGAGGCATTTCATCTGCCGTTACGTTCTGAATTCAAATTCCGCCGATGTCGACGTTGCCTTTCATCCTTTCGGGGTCGATAAATTAAGTACCATTTACGCACTGGCGTCGATGTAATCGACTTAATCCGTTTGTCTGTCCATGTTTGCCCTCTCTGTGTGTGGCCCCTTGTGGGCAGTAAAGAAATAAGAAACGTTAGCACGCCGGGCGAAAATTCCACTGAGGTTGACTTTGCCCTTCATTCTTTCGGGGTCGATAAATTAAGTACCAGTTGCGCACTGGAGTCGATCTAATCGATTAAAATTCTTCAAGGTGGTACCCCAGCATGACCGCAGTCTAATGAAAAAAAAACAAGTAACGGAATACAGAAGACAGAAAACACGCAAGTTCTCCAGCGTTTCAAAATATTTTCGCTGCCTTCAATAATATAAAGCTTTAAGAGATAGAACGAAAACCAAAAGAGACAGAGATATATCATCGTATCCCTAAACATAAATAAATCGTTTTAATACATTGGTTTAATGCGATGTTATATCTTTCACATCAAAAAAATTATTTTTCTCACAATTTTGAATCTGTATCTAGCATAGTCGTTAAGTAGTTAATTCATATTTGTTATTTTAATACTTAGACACACATGTTCTGCTGTTAAAACGAATGCATTGCTATCTCGTATTTACGGGTAAATTGAAAGGCACCCGGCTGTCTGCTGGCGTGCGTTCGGACGTTAATCGGTTTTCACTCGGCTTTCTCATGATCTAAATTGTCCGAAACACACAAAACAGCCTTTCATAGCGAGTGGCTTCTGCTTTCTTGAGAACAGAATCACTTGTTGCACACACACACATGTACAAACACACACACACACACACACACACACGCTTGTACACACACACACACGCACACACAGAGACACAGAGTGGCTCACATATACACTCATACACACAACACGTATATTTAACACACATGTATATGTATAAACAAAATCTCATGTATATATTAAGACCATACATACTCGCATCCATATATAAGATATAAATTGTAAGGGACCACATACACACACACACACACATAAATAATCTGAGTGCATCAACATGTATATATATGTATATCTTCAACATAGATATGTATGTATGTTTGTATGTATGTATGTATGTATGTTTGTTATATATATAATATATTATATATATATATATATATATATATATATATATTTATAGGCGTTGGAGTAGCTGCGTGGTAAGTAGCTTGCTTACCAACCACATAGTTCCGGGTTCAGTCCCACTGCGTGGCACTTGGGCAAATGTCTTCTACTATAGCCTCGGGCCGACCAAAGCCTTGTGAGCGGATTTGGTAGACGGAAACTGAAAGAAGCCTGTCGTATATATATATATATATATATATATATTATATATATATATATATATATATATATATATATGTATGTAGGTCCCGGGTTGAGTCGGGGTTAACCACAATAATAAGGTACTCAATACATAGCAGAAAAATAAAATATATATATATATATATATGGTTGGTAAGCAAACTACTTCTACGCCTATATTTATATCTATTTCTCTCTCTCTATATATATATATAGAAGAGAGAGAGCGGGAGAGGGGGTAGAGAGGGGGGAGGGAAAATTCACAAAAAAATAACGAAAGATGAAGACAGGTGGTGTAGACAACAAACAGATGTATTAGTATAAGGCTCGGGAAGTGAAAAAGTCTTTAACGTTCCGAACCTACGCTCTTCCACAAAAAGGAACACAGAAAGAAACAAGGAGAGAAAATAAAGAATGTGTAGTGGCTAGCGATCTATCATATATATATATATATATATATATATATATATATATACTAGACTACCCGTGACCCGTTGGATCACCAATAGTTCAAGGTACCCGAAAAATACCATGTATCTCGCTAATTGGTGGTCCGATTTACGCGTAACTTGTTTTATTCCATTTGTATTCATATGAGCATCCGATTCATGGCGTATCTCTTTCCCTCTGCTTCGCCAGACGCTCAGCTCTCCGATTGTCCGATTCCTAATCTCTCCTGCTTTTGTCTCTCTCCCTCTGTTCCGCCAGACGCTCAGCCCTTGCTTTATCAGTCTCTTCGGCCCTTCTATTCGCATTCCTGTCCCGATCTTGGGTAAATATTTCGTAAAAGACCCGTTCGTACAGGGTTTTCGAGAGCGTTTCGAGTTTTTTTTTCCACAGTTTTTTTTTCCAGTGCATTCAAAGTTTCTCACCACCAAACCCACCGCAAGCCACTTTCTTCCGGAAAAGAAAGCAGGGAAGAGTTGTGGAGACCTCGGAGTTTCCCACCAACGGACTTTTGCTTCGTGAGTTTTTTGCTCCTTTTTAGGTTATTTCGCATGCTTTCAACGAATGTGACATCGAAATCACACGTAAACGGCTCCTTTGCCCAGAAAAGGAAAGATTTGGCCGCTATTTCTTGCATGCTTTGCTACCAGGTAACAGCTATTTCGGGTCCTTGATCGCAAATAGCTGTTACGTGGTAGCAGGGCGTGCTAGAAATAGCAGCCAAATCTTTGGAGATGAGATACGTTGAATGCACTTGAAATAAACCTATGGAAAAAATCATTTCACACCGAGGTTACGAACAGGTCTTTTACGAAATGTTTACTGTATTTTAAAAGTCTTTTTCAATTTTAAATATTTTAAAAATATGCACCCAAAAAGTTTTGCAATGGTATTCACTTGAAAATAATTTTTAAAAAAGATAAAAATATCGTCTGTTTAAAGAAAGCTAAAATATAAATACTTACTATACAAATGATTTAAATTTTTGAAATCACATTCACTTAAAAAAATGTCTAAATGATTAAAATATTGTGTTGAACAAAAGCGAAAATAGAAACATTTACTGTAAACAGCAACTCGTATCTTTCATTGGCAAGATAAAGTCACTAATTTGTCTAATCGAAAGATCAGAGTTTCTTCCCTTTCAGGGTTAGGTTATTTTCGGAGTATTTCCCCATTATGCACCGTTTTAGGTATTTATACCCCCGCCTCCAATATCTCAAAAACCACTGGCCCGATTTACGCGAAACTTGTTTTATTTCGTTTGTATTCCCATTTCAGAAGGTCCTTAATTCATAGTACTTTCCCATTATGCGCCAGTTTGGCTGTGTAACATTGCAAGCAGGCAAGCAAGATTGAAGTTCAATTTTAATGTAATATAGATATATGACTGTAAAAAGTTTGCTTCTCAATGACATGGTTACGGATTCAGGAGTGGCTGTATGGTAAGTAGCCTGATACCAACCGCATGGTTCCGGGTTCAGTCCCACTGTGTGGAACCTTGGGCAAATGTCTTCTACTATAACCTAAGACTAACCAAAGTTTTGTGAGTGGATTTGGCAGACGGAACTGAAAGAAGACCGTCGTATATATATATTTATATATTCATATATATATATTTGTTTATGTGTGTGTCTGTGTTTGTCATCCCAACATCGTTTGACAACCGCTACTGGTGTGTTTACGTCCCCGTAACTTTGCGGTTCGGCAAAACAGACCGATAGAATAAGTACTAGGCTTACAAAGAATAAGTCCTGGCGTCGGTTTCTTTGACTAAAGGCGGTGCTCCAGCATGGCCGCAGTCAAATGACTGAAACTAAAATAAAAGAGTAAAAGAATACTTCCAATGGATGACACTACTTCTCCCCTGTAACTGTTTCGTTTTGGTTTAACACATCATGATAGACAGCGCCCTTCATTTCCCACCAGAAACAGACAATAAAATTTTCGTACGTAGTTCAGGGTTGGCGTTGGACTCTCCTTTTTCATTGAGTGTCCTTATTATATGCAATGATTCTACCCGAGAAAGGTTCGGTATCAAGTCTACTCCTGGTGATGAGCAGAAGGTAAGTTAAGCTAAGAAGCACTCAGATAATGGGGAAAGGCAGACGAGGCCTTTCAGCTCTTTAGCTGTTCATCGAAGAGGAGATAACTCCATACCAATTCTGTATCCTGATAATGATTTGGCTCGTGACACTTGTTGCATCAGACCAATTTAAGAATGAGTAGGACCGGTTCAGCGTAAGCCAAAGCCACTATAATGATATTTACCGTGCAAGTTGTCCAACAAACCAAGACACCATTATCAACACCATCACATTTTTTTCGTAAGTCTAGTGGCAATCGTGAGGAAGGTGGAAGATGCTACTCGAAGTCTTCAGCTTTGACCCTGCACTCAAGCGGCCGCAGAGCAATGGTCATTTCTACAGTCCTACACTGTAGCTTTGTCTTTATTGAACTTTCATTCGTCGAAACCACGAGAGGGTCCAGGATTGCAAAGCAGTTGCTCTTTCTGTAGATACGCTTTGCCTAATATCGATTGTTATATTGATGTTACTTCTGAAAAATAAAAGAAAATAAGACAAATCGTTATCAAAGGAGTTTTATGTAGAGATAGTCCGAAAATCGCAAATAACATTCCCTTGCCTCTTTAGATTAACAAATGAAATTTTCATTGGTCGGGTTTGTTAGATAGAAATAACTTGAAAGCTGTATAACGGTAATAAAACTACGACGAATCCAATTTATTTAACCTGCTTTTGATGCCCATTTTCGTTGTGAGAATAACATTCACTAAAGGCACTGGTCGTTTACTTAACACTCTTCTATTCTTTTTGTTTGTCTCTTTACAATTTTAATTCATTCAAGTAGATAAGAATGGTTAAATTTCTTCGTCTGAAACACTTTAGATAGCTTTTTAGTATACTCTGTTATCTTTAAAAGAATATCCCTCCCATACTAAACCATTTTTTTTCTTTACTGTTTTCTGAGTAAAACTCCATGGCCGTACTTAGTTTACGCAGGCCAAGCGATTTGATCCAACACATCAAACAGCCAATGATAATGTTATTAGACTGTATTTGAAAGATTGTTTAAGTAAAACCAGTGATAATTATAATAATGGTATTGATGGCGTCGGCAACATCAACAGATGAAAGTTTTTGTGAGTTGAAAGCCGTTTTCTCTCCATCCTCTTGAATTACAGATACAAAGATTTGTGTGAAAGTGAATGGGATGGCAAACGGTCTCAAAGGTAAACAAAGGCCGCCTCTTGTTACGTTTATTATAATCAATGTTCTGGCATTGGGGAAGGGCAGCTTGTTGCCATATTGCCGAGCTTAATTTCCTTAGCACATACGAGTGCCAAACTCAAGAGGGAGATTTTGTAAACAGAGCTATTCTGCTGCAAACATTAAGACTTTTTGAAGGTGACCCGCGTGTTAAAGGTCCAGATCACATGACATGTCCTTGTGTTGGAGGTGTGTGTGCTGAGAGAATGCCGCCATCTTGCAAACAAAGAAAAAATGTAGGAAGTAGGATCAGTGTCATTTTGGAGCGAATAAGGAGAGGGATAGAATAAACTATACACAGACATACAGATGGATAGATAGATAGATAGATAGATAGATAGATAGATAGATAGATAGATAGACAGACAGACAGACAGATAGATAGATAGATAGATAGATAGATAGATAGATAGATAGATAGATAGATAGATAAATAGATAGATAGAGAAAGAGAGAGAGAGAGAGAGAGTTAGATAGATAGATAGATAGATAGATAGATAGATAGATAGATAGATAGATAGACAGTGAGAGTTATATAGATAGACAAACGGACAGACAGATAGATAGATAGACTGACAGTTTGATAGACACAGACAGACGGACATGCAGACAGACATGCAGACAGACAGGCAAGCAGACAGACAGACAGGCAGACAGACAGGTAGATAGATAGAACGATAGATAATAGACAGAGTGAGAGTTTGATAGACACACACACAGATAGATAGATAGATAGATAGATAGATAGATAGATAGATAGAGAGAGAGAGAGAGAGAGAGAGTGAGACTGACAATTTGATAGACACAGACAGGCAGACAGACGGATAGATAGAAAGATAGATAGATAGATAGATAGATAGATAGATAGATAGATAGATAGATAGATAGATAGATAGATAGATAGATAGATAGATAGATAGATAGATAGATATACTTGAAAAGGAGGAAAGAGAAAAGAGAAGCTAGAGTCTGATTGATATGAAGCCATTTCGTATCTAATGGAAGGGAATATTTTCTAAAGCGTTCTTGGCCTCATTCTGAACGATCCTAAGCGATGTAAATTTTATTCACTCCTTCTAATAAATATGTCAGCAACTAGTCTCATCTTGTTAGTATGTGTGTATAGATAGCTTCACATAGTCTTCCTTTTATATAAACTGTTTCTGAAAAAACCGTACCGCTCGCATAAACATTTCTGCAAACATACACGCGTACTTATATACCCTTATACTCACGTATATATACGCTTAGTCACCATGCACGCAAAACTCATAAAAACATACACACACACAAGTGCAGCTGTGTATATATATTATATTCGAATGTATATCCTAATGTATATTACTGTATATAAGGTCTTATATACATAATCATTATAATTATATTATACATTTATATGAGAAGTGAGAGAAAAAAAAAAGATAGGAGGAAATTGAAAGGAAGAGAATGAAAAAAAAGAGGAAATAAAGGTTGACTTTAGAGAAACAGAAAGTATGTGTGTGTATATATAAGAAACTGGCAAAACAGAAATATATTTTAAGTACCGCTTTCTATTTACTACAGTGGCATTACATAGCCTGGTTAATAGACTAAAGCTGGTTACAGTTCGTTTTTTTATTAATATTATTCTTGTAAGGTAGGGCGGCGAGTTGGCAGAAACGTTAGCACGCCGGGCGAAATGCGTAGCTGTATTTCATCTGCCGTTACGCTCTGAGTTCAAATTCCACCGAGGTCGACTTTGCCTTTCATCCTTTCAGGGTCGATTAAATAAGTACCAGTAAAGCACTGGGGTCGGTGTAATCGACTTAGTCCGTTTGTCCGTCCTTGTTTGTCTCCTCTGTGTTTAGCCCCTTGTGGGTAGTAAAGAAATAGGTATTTCATCTGCCGTTACCTTCTGAGTTCAAATTCCGCCGAGGTCGACTTTGCTTTTCATCCTTTCGGGGTTGATAAATTAAGTACCAGTTACGCACTGGAGTTTATCTAATCGACTTAATCCCATTATCTGTCCTTGTTTGTTCCCTCTTTGTTTAGCCCCTTGTGGGCAATAAAGAAATAAGAAACGTTAGCACGCTGGGCTTCAATTAAGTACCAGTTGAGCACTGGGTCGATGTAATTGATTTGCCCCACGCGCGAAATTTCTGGCCTTGTGCCAAAATTTGAAAGCAATATTATTGTTGTAAGGTTGGGCGACGAGGTGGTAGATTGCATATATACCATTATGCCTATAAAACGGATTTACAAATTCAATACCCATACATATCTTACATCTATTTTCTTTCCTCCACCTCACTCTCTATTTTGTATCACATCGAAACTATGACTTAATTTATCCTCTCACACCGTCTCCGATGAAGGGATATTATTAATTAATATCCTGGAAACAGCTGTAAGACCTTCTATCTATAACTGCTCTAATATCTATACAGCCTTGGTTTTTTATCTTATTACGCAAAAAATTCTTATATACACACGCTGATATAGAACCAACGTTGAACCCTTTATTCGCAATATTACCGAATCTGGAACTTAACTATGGTCTGTCTATAGCACTTATTCCGCATTATCTGACACCTTTGGGTCTCAATGACACCATTATCTCTTATATATATATATATATCCTTCTCTGGATCTTTTTTTTTCCTATGTTTCTGACTAAGAGCTCCGCTTGAAACGTTAAACCCTCCTTCTTCCCTTCCTTCCTGAGCGTCCAATAATACTATATTTGTTCCACGTCCTCGCGTTGTTGTGTTTTCTCTTCGTGTTTTCATGTTTAGATTAACTTTATATATATATATATATATAATATATATAATATATATATATATATATACTTTATTTTAAGCAGCAGAAAATTCAACAAAATCTGTTGAATTTTGTTGAATTTTCTGCTGCTTAAAATAAAGCATATACTCTACCACTGGTATTTGAGTACTCTTTTTTCCACCTTGTTTCACATTTATGTGTTTACTCCGGTATATATATATATATATATATTATATATATATATATATACAGGTTGGCCCAAAAGTGGGTTTACAGTTATCACGTAGGTACGTTAAATTTCTTTTAAACATTTTATTACATTTAAATTTCTATCTTACAAATTAAAAAGGGAGCTTGACAAAATTAACTAAATTAGCATAGAATACTGGTTTCATATTTTTTTATAATTAAAATCTAAACTGTTATTATTATGAATGCGAAAGAGATAGTTGAATAACTCTAAACCTACTTCTGCCCCCCCCCTTGTGTATATATATATATACATATCTTTTATCTTTTACTTGTTACAGTCATTAGATTGCGACCATGCTGGGGCACCTCCTTGAAGAATTTTTAGTCGAATGTATCGATCCCAGTACTTACTTTTTATAAGCCTGGTACTTAATCTATAAGTCACTTTTGTCGAACTGCTTAGTTCCAAGGACATAAACACACCAGTACCGGTTGTCAAGTGGTGGTGGTGGGGGCGACAAACACAGACACAAAGACACACACTTGAGCACCACCAGCAAAAATATTTTTTCCTCTGTCTTCCCTTCTTGGGATCTTTCCTTCTCCTTGTTTCCGACGAAGAGCTCCGCTCGAAACGTTAAACTCTCCTTCCCTTCTTTCCTGAGCGTCAATAATACTTTAATTGTTCCACGTCCTCGCGTTGCTGTGTTTTTTTTTCTCTTTTTTTCTGTGTTTTCTTGTTTGGATTAACTATATATATATATTATATATATATATAATATATATATATGTATACATAAATGCGATGGGCTTCTATCAGTTTCCGTCAACCAAATCTCGTCACAAGGCTTTGGTCGGCCCGAGGCTATAGTAGAAGACACTTGCCCAAGGTGCCACGCAGTGGGATTGAACCCGGAACCATGTGGCTGGGAAGCGAGCTTCTTACCACACCGCCACGTCGGTTGTCAATCGATGATGGGGTGACAAACACACACAGACACGCACGTACACACACACACATACGCACGCATATATGAGATGGGCTTCCTCACAGTTTCGTCCAACTAATTTACTCATAATATTCCCTCTAATTTTTGTGCTGTGGGTGTACGCAGAAATTTTCTCTGCTTGCAAGTTTTGGTTCCCTTAACAAAATATGTGCGCATCTATGCGAATAACTCGCTCAAATTTCTTCATTCAAAAGAACCCAGATTCATCTCGGGACCATTGTGCGCGCACACTTTTTCCGTTCGTAGTTGTAAAACATATGCGTCTGTAGAAACGCACAACTTAGAGGAAACAGTGACAGCCTCTTTGTTATTTATCTTGGCTGACACTTCCTCTAATCGGCACAGGAAATCGTCTTACATGTATCCTATTGTTCCTAAGAAAAGATCGTGGATATGGTGTTGAGAAATGATGAGTAGCGAAATAAAGGGCTCACAAGGTATTATTTCAGCGAGCAAGGCGGCGAGCTGGCAGAAACGTTAGCACGCCGGGCGAAATGCGTTCTGAGTTCAAATTCCGCTGAGGTCGACTTTACCTTTCATCCTTTCGGGGTCGATAAATTAAGTACCAGTGACGCACTGGGGTCGATATAATCGACTTAATCCGTTTGTCTGTACTTGTTTGTCCCCTCTGTGTTTAGCCCCTTGTGGGTAACAAAGAAATAGGTATTATTTCAGCCAGCCCTCTATAAACTGAGTTCAAGTTCGAGCAATGTATAAATAACCTTCCATCCATCAGAAATATACTGGAATCTGTTTCTTCACATATATACGATCCTCCAGACAGAAAATAAGCTTTTGGCTAACAAAGGAAGAATAGCTGAATCTATCAATAACGTAGCAGACTATAAGTTCAGTTTGTGGTTTCAAACCCACTGTCTCTGAACAGAATATTTCATGTGCTTCATTCAACTTGTATGGCTAGTAAACCCACTGTGAAAGTAACTGGCAAGTGATTAGTAACCTATCCCGGGGAATTTTATCGCATTTGCTTAACGTGAAAGAACAGGAAAATTAAAACGAGTTCCACACTCACCAGTTTATCAGCTGACCCAACAGAGAGAGAGAGAGGAGTGGTTTACCTCCATGCCTTCGCCTTACCTATACTTGATCAGGACTGGTCTGAGCTAAACCATTAAAATAACAGTAATAACCGTTATAGTCTAGATGTCGCACTGTTTCAAATCATATCTCTCGGTAATAACTGGTGACAAAAACTGAGCCATGGGACAGATGGGTCACAGAACAGCTGAGCGACGATAACTGGATCATATCACAACTTTGCACGTTTCTAGTGCTTTTCCTTTCTTGATTCGTGGGGCTTGTCGATGTCTGCGTTTTTTTTTTTTTTTGTGAACAGTATGAACAGATTCAAACTTATCTCTTTGATATTAATGCTGTTAAATCGCGATGGCAGATCTGCTTGAAACTCCTTCTTAAACTTGGCACTTCATCTGCGTTTCCAAACTTCCAGTGAGACTTTGGGACAAATTTCCCTTGCTCAGAGCTTATTGTGACTCCCTTCGTTATTTCATATGGGTTAAATCTGAAAAGCAATGAAAAAATTAAGTCATCAGCTGTTGAAAAATGTGTATACAATTTTGGGGATAACCTGTATATGTGCGTATGTGTGTTTGTTTGTGAAGGCGCGTAGCTTAGGGGTTAGGGTATTCAGCCCACGATCGTAAGGCCGTGAGTTCGATACCCGGTGTCACGTTATGCCCTTAAGCAAGATGCTTTATTCCGCGTTGCTCCAGCCAACTCGGCTGGCAAAAATGAGTTGTACCTGTATTTCAGAGGGTCAGCCTCGTCACATTGCGAGTCACGCTGAATCTCCCTGAGAACTACATTAGAAGTATACGTGTCTGTGGAGTATTCAGCCACTTGCATGTTGATTTCACGAGCAAACTGTTCCGTTGATCTTATCAACTGGCACACTCGTCGTCGAAACCGACGGAGTGACAATGTGCGTAAGTATATGTATGTGTGTATAAGTATATACGTGTATATATATATATATATATATATATATATATATATATATATATATATATATATATATATATATATATATATATACACATATGTGTGTATACAAATATTTTATAATTATAAACATAATTATAATTAGGGTTCAGCTAATTGCTTCACCACATAGCGAATTTAGAAATGGGAGTTAAACATTCCTTTTCTACTTACTACTGTAAGAATCTCCATGACAGTAACATACTTTTTTACGTAGGCAAAGAGAAAAACAATGTATCAGCACGACCAGGATTAACTACATACGCGTTTCGAGATTAAAGTGTTTAAAGATTTACTTACTTCTCTCTTCAGTGTAGTATTTCCAGTTATAAAATTTGAAAGTGCTAGGGTTAAATATGCACATGATCGAGCGACATCATGTAAAAGATATCCAACCAACACTTCCAAAATTTACATATGGAAGTATATGTGTGTATATGTATATATATATGTGGAAGTACAATGGCCCAGTGGTTAGGGCAGCGGACTCACGGACGTTGGATCGCGGTTTCTATTCCCAGACCAGGCGTTGAGTGTTTATGGAGCGAAAACACCTAAAGCTCCAGGAGGCTCCGGCAGGGGTTGGTGGTGAACCCTGCTGTACTCTTTCACCACAACTTTCTCTCACTCTTTCTTCCTCTTTCTCTTGTACCTGTATTTCAAAGGGGCCAGCCTCGTCACACTCTGTGTCACGCCGAATCACCCTGAGAACTACGTTAACTACTTGCGCGTTAATTTCACGAGCAGGCTGTTCCGTTGGTGGTATCAACTGGAACCTTTGTCGTTGCAACCGACGGAGTGCCACGTTATATATATACACATACATGCATACATACTAAGTTACGATGACGTAAACAAACCAATACCGCTTGCCAAGCGGTGGGGATGGGACAAACACAATGCGAACGCGATGACACACACACACACACGCACACATACACACACACTCACACTCACATACACGTACGAACGCACACACATGTATGCACTCATTCCAAGCGAAGGCCTTAATTCGAACAATTCAAAATTTTCTCATTAGCAGTGAGTATAGCTAACACCACTTCCTCACACTTACTCTGAATCTGTAACGCAATACTTGACAAAACAGTTTCTTAATTGTGTATTTAAAATTCTTCAATTTTAATTCTCTCGAACCACTGGCTTGTGATGAACACTCAACACAGTGTGCAAATGATGAGACCGGGATACGTGATATTTCCCCGGCAGATCCTATCGAACCTTATCGCTATACAACCATAAGTAACCGACTCGTACATTTTTGTTGTTACCGTTGTGCGTTTTATTATTATTATTTTTTTTTTTGTTATTTATTTTAGTGCTGCTTTGTTTTGTGTTGGTTTCTGTTAGTTTGTTTATACAACCGATTACACTCGCAGATTACTGACATGTCCATTGAAGAAATGACTAGAACCGTTCTTTGAGTGACTGCCTCCATTTACTTGACGACCAATTATGAGATGTAAACTAGAATGCTAATTTTGCTGAATATTCAAACGACCCCCCACCACCACTACCACCACTACCACCAGCCTCCCCGCCATCTCGCTCTCTCTTTCACGATTTTTCTCTTCATCTCTCTCCTTTGTTCTTTCTCTCTTTCTTTCTTTCACGTTCTTTTTCTTTCTTTCTTTCGCACGCACACACACACACACACACACAGACCCCCCTCTCTCTCTCTCACGCACCACACACACACACACACACACACACAGACCCTCTCTCTCTCTCTCACGCATACACACATACACAGACCCCTCTCTCTCTCTCACGCACACACACACACAGACCCTCTCTCTCTCTCACGCACACACACACACACAGACCCTCTCTCTCTCACGTACACACACACACACGCAGACCCTCTCTCTCTCTCTCACGCACACACACACACACAGACCCTCTCTCTCTCACGCACACAACACACACACACACACACACACAGACCCTCTCTCTCTCTCACGCACACACACACAGACTGTCTCTGTCTCTCTCTCTCACACACACTCTCTCTCTCTCTCTTTCATCGTCTTTCTGTCTTGTTCATCCTTTTTCTTTCTTTTTCTTTTTTGTTTCACACACACATACACACACACAACACACACACACTCTCTCTCTCTCTCTCACTTTCTCTCTCTCTCTTTCATCATCTTTCTTTCACGTTCTTTTTCTTTCTTTCTTTCGCACGCACACACACACACAGACCCTCTCTCTCTCTCACGCGCACACACACACACACACAGACCCTCTCTCTCTCTCTCACGCACACACACACACAACACACACAGACCCTCTCTCTCTCTCACGCACACACACACACACAGACCCTCTCTCTCTCACGCACACACACACACACACACACAGACCCTCTCTCTCTCTCACGCACACACACACAGACTCTCTCTGTCTCTCTCTCTCTCACACACTCTCTCTCTCTCTCTCTTTCATCGTCTTTCTGTCTTGTTCATCCTTTTTCTTTCTTTTTCTTTTTTGTTTCACACACACATACACACACACAAACACACACACACTCTCTCTCTCTCTCTCTTTCATCATCTTTCTATCTCCGTACGTTTTCTTTCTTTTTCTTTCACATACACAAACCCTCTCTTTCATCATCTCTCTCTTTTTCTCTTTCTTTATCTCTTTCTCTATCTCTTTCTTCTTCACCCTCCCCTTATCCCTTCTCCCTTCTTATCTCTCGCTCCCTCTCTCTCCTCGTTTTCTCTCTATCTCTCCTCATCTCTCTCTCTATCTCCCTCTCATTCTCACTCTCTCTCTTGTCTCTTTCAGCCTCTCTCCTCATCTTTCTCTTTCTTGATCTATCTTTCCCTCTCTCCTCATTTCTCTCTCTCTTTCCTTCTCCTTATCCCCCATCTCTCCCCCTACATCTTCTTCCCTCCTCTCTTCCTCTTTCTTTCCCGATGATAACCTTAAAAAAATGCCTTGTTCAAAGGAGCATTGCGACGTCATTCCTTCCGTCTTTTTGTGATCTGAGTTCAAATCTGGCCGAGGTCAACTTTCGAGATCGCTATAATAAAATACCGACCCAGGGCGGTAGATTTGCAAAATTTATAGAGTGACAGGACTGATATCTTTCAGTATTTGGTCCTAGATTTTTACTAGCAAAGCATACTAATACCAGTATTAGGTCACATGTCAGGTCTCTCATGAGTGCTACTGGTAACACGGAATCTTGTACGACCGGTTGTCTGGTCAGGTCGTCAGCAACTAAACTGGCACCCTCACTTGGCTCACCTGGTGAGTGAAGGGTTGCTAGAAACCCAGCGGCACTAAAAAACAAGACCTGTCAAAGGGGCAGATGAAGCTAGTGTAGGTTCAACGACTATCTAGCAATAATACGGCCCTTCAGAAATTCGAGGTTGGTGTCCGGCGTGCTGGAAGCCACTGAGAGTGAGGCACCCCTTAATTTTTTGTTAAATCATGTCTATGGGACCCGCTTCAAACCCGGGTTACGTATGTGCCAATAATCGGTGGTGACTTGGTCAGCAAATCTTCCACGCCGACGGCAAAGTGAGTTGCTGGAGATCACACTATCCCAAAGTGTGTATGCATGTGAATAGGGACCACATGTAAATAGGGACCACATTTGAATAGAGACCACATGTGAATAGAGACGACATGTGAATAGGGACCACATGTGAATAGAGACGACATGTGAATAGGGACCACATGTGAATAGAGACATGTGAATAGGGACCACATGTGAATAGGACCACATGTGAATGGAGATCACATGTGAATAGGGACCACATGTGAATAGAGACCACATGTGAATAGGGATTACATGTGGCTAGGGACCACATGTGAATAGGGACCACATGTGAATAGGGATCACATGTGAATAGGGACCACATGTGAATAGGGACCACATGTGTATTTGTATTCCCACTGAAACTCCGAACATGACCCCTACACCTTAATAGTGATTAACGACTACGGTTACGGCGTCCACGCTATCCTCGACCGACCGTCAAGTGTGGTCAACATTCGTGACGTACGGGATAAACTCGTTGGTCGGAGCCGGCTCAACACACCCCGGGTGAATGTCACCCCATGTACAAGTTGTAAATAAGTTGTAGTATATCAAGGTGACCTCAGTAATTAAAGGAAGGTAACGCAACAATAAATGCGTCGAGCTGGCAGAATAGTTAACACGCTGGACGAAATGCTTAGCGGCATTTCGCCCGTCGCTACGTTCTGAGTTCAAATTCCACCGAGGTTGACTTTGCCTTTCATCCTTTCGTAGTCGATAAATTAAGTACCAGTTACGCACTGGGGTCGATCTAATCGATTGCCCCCTCCTCCCCCAAAATTTCAGGCTCTGTGCCTGTTGCAGAAAAGAAACGTTTAGTGGCATTTTTTCTGGTTCTTTACGTTCGAAGTTCAATTCCTGCCGAGGACTGCTTTTCCTTTTATCCCTCCGAAGTCGATAAAATAAAAGTACCAGTCAAGTACAGGGGTCGATGTTATCGACCTGCCTCTCCATAAATAATTGCTGGCCAAGACGTCTGAAGCGGACCGGCAACCCGTTCATGGTTAACGGTTTGAATGTTGTAATCTCAGTTACTTACACGCCATGGAAACCGGATTACCGCCCCCGTCAGTCCGAGGGCTCGGAAAAAAATATCACAACATATTTTGTCCGATTTCCTACCAGTTCTGCTATATTAAAACAGCTACAGACATCTTGCCCAACAAGGGTGTGTGTTTAGCAAAAGTACCCTTAATAAACATATTCACAAACGTCACCCAGTCACCAACAGGGTCGACAAAATCCCAGTCATTTGGCATCGAATAAATATGAAGCGGTTATCAGTTGGTGGTCTCGACACCGAAATCATTTTCGAAGCAAGAAAGCTGTTTTTTAATCCAAAAGTTAATGTAGAACTAAGCTACGGCAAATTAATATGTGATTACCTCTAAAATATCTATTTTAAAATTTAATTATATGAAACCTGATATAGGCCATTAAGTAGAGTGACACACCAGCTGACTCGCGAATAATTTTGTCCTTCCATATGTGTGTGTACGTGTGTGTGTCAAAATTGTTGCTGTTATTATTATTATTATTATTATTATTATTATTATTATTATTATTATTATTATTATTGTGTACTGTTCCTTCATCCATAGCCCTTGTGGCAATAAAAAATATCATTATTATTATTATTATATTATTATTATTATTATTATTATTATTATTATTATTATTATTATTATTATTATTATTCAGCCAATAAGGTGGCAGAATCGTTAGGCGTCAGACGAAATTGCTTAGCGGCATTTCCTCCGGCTCTTTATGTTCTGAGTTCAAATTCCGCTGAGGTTGAATTTATCTTTATTCATTTCGGGGTCGATGAAATAAGTACCAGTTATGTACTGGAGTCGATGTAATCGACTAGCCTCCTCCAGAATTGTAGGCCTTGTACTTATACTAAAAGCAACTGTACCAAAGGAGTAAAGGAAGAACTAGTAGAATTCGTTAGAGCGTCGGACAAAATGCTTAAGGACATTTCTTCCGGTTCTTAATGTTCTGAATTCAAATACTGTCGGGGCCAACTTTACCTTTCATCCTTTCGAGGTTGGTAAAGTACTAGTCAAGTACTGGGGTCGAAGATATCGACTAATCTCTCCCCACTGCTGGCCTTATGCTAAAGTTTGAAACAATTAAGGTGGCGAGGTGAGCGAAGCGTTAGCGCTTCGGACAAAATGTTTAACTGTATTTCTGGCTCTTCACGTTCAGAGTTCAAATTCCGTCGAGGGCGGTTTTGCTTTCAGAGTCGATACATGTACCACTTGAGGGCGGCGAGCTGGCAGAATCGTTAGCACGCCGGGCGAAATGCGTAGCCGTATTTCATCTGCCGTTACGTTCTGAGTTCAAATTCAGCCGAGGTCGACTTTGCCTTTCATCCTTTCGGGATCGATAAATAAAGTACCAGTTACGCACTGGGGGTCGATATAATCGACTTAATCAGTTTGTCTGTCCTTGTTTGTCCCTTCTATGTTTAGCCCCTTGTGTGTAATAAAGAAATGGGTATTTCGTCTGCCGCTACGTTCGAGGTTCAAATTCCACCGAGGTCGACTTTGCCTTTCATCCTTTCGGGGTGGATAAATTAAGTACCAGTTACGCACTTGGGTCGATGTAATCGATTTAATCCCTTTGTCCTTCTTTGTTTGTCCCCTCTGTGTTTAGCCCCTTCTGGGCAATAAAGAAATAGATATATATATCACTTGAACAGTGGGGCCGTTGTAATCGACTTACCCCATCCCGTGTACATTTTGCAGGCCTGGTGCCAAAATTTGAACCGGTTATCACTATTCTCAACAGAAGCAGCAGCAGTATTAATAGCAGGAGTAGCATTGGAAGTAGCAACAGCAACTGAGGCATGGAATTTATGGATAAATGGATAAATTATAAATATATTTGGTTCCCTCTTTACTTCTCCGCTTCCGTCTCTAATATCTCTCTGCAGTCTGTCTTGTCCCCCTCCACCTCTTTTTTTGGCTTCCCCACTTTATGTACATATATGTGTGTATATGTGTATTGTATATATATATATATATATATATATATATATATATATATATATATATATCTTCCTTTTTGTACGTGCTCTGTGCATAATACATACACGCATACACACAACACACATATGTGTATATTTACTCACATATATATATATATATATATATATATACACACATATATATATGAATATATATATGTGTATATGATATGTATCTATGTCTGTATGTATGTATATATATATATATATATATATGTATGTATGTATATCTATTTAGCTATATATACAGACATGTACGCAGATATAAGTGTATGTGAGTAGTTGTACATGCATATGTAAATATATATATATATATATATATATATGCATATCTATCTATCTATCTTTCTTTCTGTCTGTCTCTCTATCTATCTATCAAGGCATGTGTAACTACACACTCGCTCCCACATGCACGCACATGCACGCAAACGCAATTGCGCGCACACATATACATGCACCCGCACAAACAGTGTCTATGTGCGTGGGTGTGTGTGGATGTATGTGCGTGTATGTGCATGTGTCTGTGTGTCTGCGTGCGTTCACTGTTGAATGTATATGTATGTATATGTAGATTCAAGAAACTTGAGAATCGTGTCAATATCAGCAGGAAATGTAGGTTCCCATGGATTCAAGATAAAAAACCCTGAAGTGTGGGTACGCAGGGTGGGTTGCACCTACCCAGTCTAAAGCTATACGTATTAGCAATTAAATACTATATAGTCAATTATTTTCGGGTTCAGTCTCACTGCGCGGTACCTTGAGCAAAATCTTCTACTGTAGTCGAGGGCCAACCATTCATTCTGAGTCAATTAATAAGTGTAGGATCGAAGCGTTGTCATGGTAAA
Organism: Octopus sinensis; assembly: GCF_006345805.1. Classification (NCBI taxonomy): domain Eukaryota; kingdom Metazoa; phylum Mollusca; class Cephalopoda; order Octopoda; family Octopodidae; genus Octopus; species Octopus sinensis. Next base: position 117,819,623 of record NC_043000.1, read on the forward strand.
GAACCAATAGAACAGGATGCCACACAGTGAGATCGGACCTAAATGTGTATATATAAATATATAATTGCTTTGCGAAAGAAGATTGATTAGAAATTCTCTCACAATATTTGGACTTAGAATAGCACAAGAGTAACTTGAGACTAAAGATATAAATATGTAATATGAAGAAACAAAAGACCTAGTAATTCAATACATAAGCTATCAGAATCATTAGGACACCGGGCGAAATGCTTAGCGCTATTTCGTCTGTCTTTACGTTCTGAGTTCAAATTCCGCCGAGGTCGACTTTGCCTTTCATTCTTTCGGGTCGATAAATTAAGTACCAGTTGTGTAATGAAGTCGATCTAATCGACTGGCCTCTCCCTAAAAATTTCGGGTCTTGCGCCTAGAGTAGAAAAGAATTTGCAAACATGACTCCGATTAGAGATGGATTTAAAGGACAATTGTACATAATAAATCAAAAATATATCAATACATAGTCATTAAATATATATATATATATATATATATATATATATATTATATATATATATATATATATATATATAAAGGGTCGGCCAAAAGTCAACCGAGAGTAAATTAAAATTCCATGAATACTAAATATTCGCTTTCATTTATTCATTCCAATTTTGAATGTTTAATAATTAAAAGCAGTGAATTATAATCACCGTTTTTGTTTTCAGCATTAGACTATTTATTAGCGAAGTCTCATATAAAATAACACTGGTCAACAAAATTGAATGTATTATACCCATTATGAATGCAAATCAACTTTTTTAGACTAATTTTCCATGATTTCAAAATTTCACTCCCTTTGTATGCAACACGTATCAGTTTTTCAGTAGATACATGCAAATATTTACATATTCGTATATCTGAAATCATTAACGTTATAAATAAGGACATATTTTTAGAAAGTAAATGAGTTTATTGAGTTAAAAGTCATCACTATCATTCTACAGAGTGAATACAAAAAAATGGATCAGAAAAAACAAAGTTAGAACAACAGAGTTAGAAAAATTATGATTTGTATTTCCTGCAGTGTTCTTGTTCTGGTTGATCACGGGAAAGTGTCCAGCGGTAGTCAGCCAGCATACTGTCATTCCAGGATCCTTGGTACCGTTTCTCTATCGCACTAATGTCCTGGTGAATTCTTTCACCATATTCATCAGACACTGCTCCAAGGTTATCTGCGAAGAAATCCAGATGGAAGTCCAATAAGTGAACTTACAGTGACATGCGACAGTCCATTGCTGAGTAACATTTCACATGCCATCCATGTAGCCCATTGCTTTCTTGTTACCCAAGAAATTCTCACAGATCCAATTGAAAGCATAACAAGCAGGCAGTTCCAGTTCATCCAGTGTTGTCTTGAAGTTGGCATCTTTGAGTTCTTCTCTAATTTAGGATCCGACAAAGATACCCTCTTTCAACTTCGCCTGTGTGATTTGGGGAAAATTTTATACAATATATTCAAACCCTCTGATATTTCTCTTCCATAGTGTTTTCACAAACTGTTTCATCAGTCCAAGTTTTATGTATAAACGAGGCAATTGAACATTACATGAATCTACTAGAGGTGTATTCTTGACGCTAGATAGCCTTGGCTGATTTGATGTTCTTGTCTGCCAGATTGATTCCGTATAATGTCTGTCAGTTGTCCGACTATCCCATAGACACTAAAAACAACAATAGTTTGTGAAATCTGACTGTATTGCCATTAACATTCCAATGACTTTTAAATCTCCACATATTTTCCATGAGTATCTTTCATAAGCAATGGCATGAAATAAAGTTCCATATTCTCATACGATTCATGAAGATGAACGGAGTGTACAATTGGAATGGAGAGCTTCAAATTACTATTATGGAGGAGTAAAGCCTTTAAACTTCGTTTTGAAGAGTCAATAAACAAACGCCACTCTGCAGGATCATGATTTTGTGATAAATATTCGCAAAGTCCATCGATGTCCACAAATACCAAAATAAAATTTGGGATTTATGGAGGGTCAAATTTGGGAACAAAAACGGGACAGTGGAGACATACAAGGAAACCGAACGAAAACAAACACGGATGGCCGTTAGACCAGAACCTGGGTAAAATAGCGAACGCTGGAGAAATATTTTGTTTGACAAGAGAAAAGATAGAAGAGAGAGAGGGGGATACGTCCAGCCTCTAGGACAGCCCTGAAAGAAAAGAAAGAGGATTACGTGAGGAAAAGAAAGATGGACGATGGTCACCTGTGAGCAACGAAACAGAGTAAAGAAGAGTTGAATAATATTCTAAAGGCCGCAATTTACTCACACGTAGCATCTTCAGAGCTTTCTCTTATTCAGTTCTTGGCCAAATTGAAAACTATTAACATTTTTTTGAAGAGGACTGGTCTCTAGCTACATTTTGGCATTAAAAAAAAACTGAGATTTGATCCAGCAGAAAAAAGTTTACATCAAAAATTTTAGCAACATTACAGGAGAGTAAGTAACACCACCAGTCAAGTTTAGATCTAAATAACATATATTTTAAAAGAAACATATTTATCTTAGCTTCAATGATAGTCGAAAGCATTAGGAAGTTCATAGTTTTGTTCCCATGCAACAAAAATTTATATTTAAAAAGTTGTAAAATATCCTTAAAAAATATAAGCAACAGGTTTCCATACAAAACAGTAACTAAATGAGTAGAAGCAGTATCAAAATCAAAAATTCTCTCCAATAGGGACTAGGTCTAAAATTTGGAGATGAGGTACTTCATAGCATCGATCCCAGATCTCACTGGTACTTATTTTTATTGAATTATCCCGAGCGGCTGAAAGGCAAACTCGACTTCGGCGGAATTTTGAACTCGGAACGTATAAGCCGGAAGAAATGCCGCTGAACACTTTGTCCGACATGGAAAAAGGTTCTGCTACTTTACTATAAGAACAACATGAATAACAACAAGAATAATACGTGGTAGTAACAACAAATAATAACATCAACAATAACAGCAACAACAAAAAGTATCGAGAACGTATTTGTGTAAAACACCAAAACGGACATAACTCTCTTTGTTCTGTAAATTGTCCTTATCTTTAGAACCGCCTTCTCCTCACCTTTACCACCTCTCCACCACTTCATGCCCCTCATCCTCCTTCTCCTCTTCTTCTTGATCATCATCATCAGCAGCAGCCTCGTCCTCTTCTCTTCTTCCTCTTCTACATCATCATCGTCGTCATCATCATCATCATCATCATCAACATCATCATCATCATCATCATCATCATCATCATCATCATCATCATCATCAGCAGCAGCAGCAGCAGCAGCGCCACCGTCGTTGTCATTATCATCGGCACGGCCGCCGCGATCATCATAGTCATCATCATTACCATTCTCTTCTTCTTCTTCTTCTTCTTCTTCTTCTTCTTCTTCTTCTTCTTCTTCTTCCTTCTCCTCCTCCACCTCCTCCTCCTCTTCATCATCATCATCTTTTCCCTTCTGCTTCTTTCCTTTTGTCTAGATTTCCTTCTTTCCTTTTCTTCGTTTCATTCTCCCTTCCCTTCCACTCCTCCCTACCTCTCCAATCCATCCATCACTTTTATTCCTTCCTTCCTTCCTTCTTTCCTTTCCCTTCTTTCTTCCTTTCTTCCCTTTTTCTGTTTTTCACCGTTTCATTTACTATTGTATAAACTGTTGTGTTAAAGATTAGCAACAAGTTGACGGACAAAATCAAGATTTCCTCCGCAAAATAAATAAACGAAAACGGAAAGAAAACCAAGTAAAGAGACAACACAATTGATTACAAAAGTTAAACATCCACGCCCGTTGCTTGTTTCCACTTCACCGAACAACTTCCATTCTTCATCTTCTCACCTCCATCCTTCAAGGGCTCCTCTTTCCAAGCGTTGTCACGACATCCGTTTCCTCCTCTTTGTGTTTTCCGAAGGCGGCGAGCTGGCAGAAGCTTTAGCACGCCGGGCGAAATGCGTAGCCGTATTTCGTCTGCCGCTACGTTGTGAGTTCAAATTCCGCCGAGGTCGACTTTGCCTTTCATCCTTTCGGGGTCGATAAATTAAGTACCAGTTACTCACTGGGGTAGATGTAATCGACTTTATCCCTTTGTCTGTCCTTGTTTGTCCCCTCTATGTTTAGCCCCTTGTGGGCAATAAAGAAATATCTTTGTGTTTTCCTTTCATTTTTTCTGTTTTTTCTTTTTTTACCAGCATAGACGCAAACGTGCTTCCCAATTGCATAGTGGTCTTGGGTTCAGCTCCAGGTGTCTACTACTATGGCCCTGGGCTGAGTAGATTTAGATTTGGTGGACGGAAACTGAAGGAAGCCTTAATATGTATGCATGCATGTGTGTATGTATGTGTGTATATATATATATATATATGTGTGTGTGTGTGTGTGTGTCCATGTGTGTGTGTGTCCATGTGTGTGTGTGTCCATGTGTGTGTGTGTGTCTATGTGTATGTTTGTGTGTGCGTGTATGTACGTATGAATATATGTGTATGTATGCATGTAAGCATATATGTATGCATATATCTGTTATGTGGGTGTGTACGTGTGTGTGTGTATGTTCGTATGAATATATGTATGTGTATGTATGCATGTATGCATATACCTGTTATGTGTGTGTATGTGTGTGTGTGTATGTGTGTGTCACCGCGTTCGTATTGTGTTTGTACCATCCCCAACGCTTGGCAAGCGGTATTGGTTTGTTTACGTTCCCGTAACTTAGTGGCTCGGGAAAAAGTAACCGACAGAATAAAGTACCAAACTTCAATAAATAAATAAATAAATAAATGAAAACGATTACTGAGGTCAATTTGCTCGACTGAAACCCACTTCAAGTCGGTGCTCCAGTATTGCCGCAGTCCACTGACAAAAACAAGTAAAAAAAATCAAGTACAAAAGATGAAAAATCTAAACCCGATAGATTTGAGTTTTAGCATCGGTTGGGTGTGATCCATAGCATATGTGAGCCATTACTGTCACGCTCCTCTTCAGACCTCCTACCAAGCAGGAGAGGTGCCATGCCACACCCACAGGCCACCTTCATCTTTTTTCCCTTAATAGAGAGGGGAAGGCGGAGTGGTTTGGTGGCGGGGGGGGGTGGATAGTGGGGGAAAACAAAAAATAAACAGTAAACCTTACTGTCTTGTAAACAAGAACAACGAGGAAAACTTTTTCCACCAACCAGTGCCGCTTTATCTACCGTCTCACCATCACCACCACCACCACCACCACCACCACCACCACCACCACAACCACCACCACCCCATCACTACTGCCACCACCTTTACCAACACCACACAGCACGGCGACCACCACTACCGCCAACACTGCACCGCCACCACCACCACATCGAGGACCACCACCATCACTACTGCCGCCACCATCACCACCACCACCACCGCCACTTCTACCACCATCACCACCGCCGCCACTACCATCATTACCACCACCACAATCACTCCTGCCACCACCGCTACTGCCAACATCGCATCGCTACCACACCACCACCATCACCACACCATTACTACCGCCACCATTGTTACTACCACCACCGCACTCCTACCAGAACTACCACCACTACCACCATCACCACCGCTGCTACCAACACCGCACCGCTATCAATACTGCCACCACCGCTACCACCACTACCACCACCTCTAGCACCAGCAACACCACCACTACCACCACCACCGCCACTACCGCCACCACTATCACTAGCGCCACCATTGCTACTACCACCACCACCACCACCACCATCAATACCGCCACCATCGCTATCACCACCACCGCACCTCTACCACCACTACCGACGCCCCACCATCAATACCGCCACCACTGCACCGCTATCACCACCACCACCACTACCGCCACCGCCACCACCATCACCACTACCGACACCATATCACTACTGCCACCACTGCTACTATCACCACAGCACCGCTACAACCAACACTACAACCACCACCATCACTACCACCACCACCACCACCGTCAATACTTCCACCACTACCGCCACCACCACTACCATCACACGCATATACAACGTTTGTCTTCTATATATTGCTAATTTATTCAATACTAGCAGTATCGCCCGGCGTTGCTCGGGTTTGTAAGGGAAATAACTATATAAGCATTTTTAGAGAGTTATAGCCAAAAAATGGCAAAAAAATGCATTAAAAATGGAAAAAAAATGATGGTAAATTTTTTTTTTAAATCGTTGACTCATCGTAGACATTTGTAGAGAGTTACTTCCTTTATATAATAGCGAAAAAATTCATTAAAATGGGAAAAAATGATGGTAAATTATTTTTTAAATCGTAGACTCATCGTAGACGCGCGCTAATACCCAGAAAGGCTCGATATGAATCACGACTATAAGATACCCGCTTTTGGTTACACTGCACCGCAAAATGTGGGAGTAGTTAGGAATCTAAATCGTAGGAGACAGACACACAACTTCTCTTTTATATATAAAGATGTACAAAACTATTTCTTGATTGTGTTGACTGCTCTTCGATCACAAGTCGGTGCTGTGTGAATTCTTGGCTTGTTGGGTTAAGGACTTCAATTCGAGCAACTGACGTTGTAATGCTGCCTTAGTACAGGGGGTACTACTACGGCCAAACGGTCTTTGGTACACACGATGTTTGATTCCGTAGGCGACTTTTCTCTCAATATTGTTAAATATATTAAGTGGCTGTGTGATAAGTAGCTTGCTTACCAACCACATTGTTCCGGGTTCAGTCCCACTGCGTGGTACCTTGGGCAACTGTCTTCTACTATAGCCTTGGGCCGACCAAAGCCTTGTGAGCGGATTTGGTCGACGGAAAGTGAAAGAAGCCCGTCGTATATATATGTGTGTTTGTGTGTATGTGTGTGTGTGTGTGTGCTTGTGTGTGTATTTGTGTTTGTCCCTCACCATCGCTTGACAACCGATGCTTGTGTGTTTACGCCCCCATAACTTAGCGATTCGGCAAAAGAGACCGATAGAATAAGTACTAGGCCTCCAAAGAATAAGTCCTGGGGTCAATTTGTTCGACTAAAGGCGGTGCTCCAGCATGGCCGCAGTCAAATAACTGAAACAGATAAAAGAATAATATACAATAAGATATATATAATATATAGTATATAGATATAATATATATATATTATGTATATAAATTAATAATATATATACATGCAAATGTGGGTACCGGACGTCACGAACGGTGCAAATAACATGAAATAGTAAACAAACGAGTTAAATACGTAAACAACGAGGAAAAATGGAAAACAGGACAAGTAATCATAAAGAAAGGTCCCTTCATCAGTTGTCGGCTGTCTATCTATTCTTCATTTCGGGCATTCAACGATATATATATATATATATATATGTGTGTGTGTGTGTGTGTGTGTGTGTATCTTTTTAATTTGTTTATGGTAACGTTTATAGTAACGTTTGTTTATGGCCCTCTCTTTCTTTAACTCCCACTTTACCTCCTCGTTTATCTCCCCTGTACTTTTCCCTTTGTCTCTTCGATATTTTTGTCTAATCATTCAATCCCGCTGCCCCTTACCCCTCTGTCCGGTCAGCCATGATCTTTCTTTCTTGGCCTGACTGCCGACTGCCAACACCTCTTATGTCCATCTCCTACATTTTTGCTTTCAGGCTTTCACTTCATGCACGCCAGCTCAATTTGATTCGTTTTCAGTCACATGACACCTGTTGTTGTATTCTTGTTGTTTGTATTTGTAATTGTGTACCATGTTCTCCGTCTTTTGTTGTTGTTGCTGTACACATTCACTAGCTTTCTTACAAAAAAAATCTAATGCTCTTAACTTAGACTTTTTGGTGGGCAACCAGACCGAACTGTCTCAAATGTAACTGCCCGAAACAGTAAGGACTTCTGGTAACTTGACTGTGGAAAGAAGGTCACGAATGACCCATCATTTTCCCCCTTGTCCTTCTAATTGTTGTTTCTTCAGTCCGCCTCTGTATCGTCTATCTGTCCTAATGTTTTATTGTCCTCTGTCCGGCCATGCCCGGATAACTGAAGAGATGGTGGTGTGGATTTCCACCTCGGCATCCGAAACTCAGAGTTTTATCATGGCTACCGAATAATTGTCACTTATTACATTTACAGATAAATTCCTCTATTTACATAATATTGAGGTCTCTTTTTGTTATCTTACCCTTTTTATCAATATATATATATATATATATATATCTATCTATCTATCTATCTATCTATCTATCTATCTATCTATCTATCTATCTATCTATCTATCTATCTATCTATCTATATATATATATATATATATATATAGTAAAACTATGTTACGAAAAGAAAATATAAAATACACGTTGAAAAATTAAGGGTAAAATATGAAAAATCAACGAAATTGCACCTTGCAAATAGAAAAAGGCTATTTATGACAGGTAACGACAAATATATACATTTAGATTGACTGAGGTAGTAATATGAGTCATAAAAGTCATTATTATGAGATGATTATAAGATGATAATAAAGTAAGATAACAAAACGAACCATGGTTTACGCAAAGTTATCCATCGTTTGAACAATACCGGTTAATACACGGTGTAGGTCTAATAGTTCCTGAGAACGTGTAATTATTGTTTTGGACTGGCGGTCTCGGAGCAAATAAATTTATAAAACGAGCACTCAGAGAGCGCAAACCTCCGCCAAGGCAACACCAACGTTCTCTCAACGATTAGCAGGAGAGGATTTTTAAAATGAGAATATATGAAACAAACTCGTCTACTCTCATAAACAAAAATACTAAAAATGAACCCTGACCGCTCTCAAAAATTAAGTAAGAAAAAAAAAAAACAGGAAAAATAATCCAGAACCCTTGTCCGGTACCCGATCGATTCCAAAATCTAATTAGCTCGTGCCAGTCACGTGACCAAACATACCTGAAAGTTTAATCCGAATCCATCCAGCGGCTCTTGGGATATATCTTGTCCACGGTCAAACAAGCAAACGCGACTGAAACAATACCTCCTCCGCCTTGGTGAAGGCGGAGGAAATAATAGCGTGTATTAAACATGCACACACACACACACACGCACACACGCACACACACAACGAACACAAGCGTAATCCACTGGTTGTTACCTCCTAAGACAAATAACGTTGTTTTAACTAGTTCTCCAGTGGTTCACTAATGTCAAAAGGTTGAAAGGGTCGGTCGACTCTTGTTATCACGAACAGATAAACACAAGCGCCTTCCTAATACATGCCGGAGATTTTTAACGGCGAAGAAGGGTTTCACATGTGTCAGCTAATCAGATAGCCGTTGCTTTCTCGCCTTTATGTACATTAGATCGTGTCCTTTGTCAGTGGCGCCGTCCTACCATCTACTTCGCTTTCGTTGGCAGTCGTACATATCCTGTCACCGTGCCTATTTCTCTCCCTCCCTGTAATACGTCGACCGACACCCATCACCATTATCCCCGCCACCACCAACAGCACCACCATCACCATGTTCTTGTATCTATCCGCGCTGCTTATCAGGATGTATCCCCCTCCGTCAGATGGCGTGAACTAATTGTTAGAACGACTCACTAATAGGTTGATCAACAAGTTCTAAGAGTAATTCTTTTACTTGTTTCAGTCATTTGACTGCAGCCATGCTGGAGCACCGCCTTTTTAGTCAAGCAAATCGACACCAGGACTTATTCTTTGTAAGCCTAGTACTTATTGTATCGTTCTCTTTTGCCGAACCGCTAGATTATGGTGATGTTGGGGGGACAAACATATACACACAAACATATACAATATATATATATATATTTACTCTCTTTTACTTGTTTCAGTCATTTGACAGCGGCCATGCTGGAGCACCGCCTTTAGTCGAGCAAATCGACTCCACGACTTATTCTTTGTAAGCCTAGTACTTATTCTATCCCGAACTGCTAAGTTACGGGGACGTAAACACACCAGCGTCGGTTGTCAAGCAATGTTGGGGGGGGGGGCAAACAGACACAAACACACACACACATATATATACATATACATATATACGACAGGATTCTTTCTGTTTCCGTTTACCAAGACTTTGGTTGACCCGAAGCTATAGTAGAAGGAAGGCGCGTGGTTTAGTGGTTAGGGCATTCGACTTACGATTATAAGGTCGTGAGTTCAATTCTCGGCGACGCCTTGTGTCCTTGAGCAAGACACTTTAGATCACGTTGCTCTAGTCCACTCAGCTGGCAACAATGAGTTGTACCTGTATTTCAAAAGACCAGCCTTGTCACCCTCTGTGTCATGCTGAATATCCCTGAGAACTACGTTAGGGATTCACGTTTCTGTGGAGTGCTTAGCCACTTGTACGTCAATTTCACGAGCATGCAGTTCCGTTGATTGTATCAGCTGGGAGCCTCATCGTCGTAACCGACGGAGTGCTCATTTTATAGTAGAAGACGCTTGCCCAATGTGTCACGTAGTGGGACTGAACCCGGAACCTCGTGGTTGGGAAGCAAGCTACTTACCACACAACCACTCCTCCGCCTATAATTTTGACAGTTTTTAAAACACTATCGTATAAGTGGGTCTTTCTTTATATAAAACCTTTTTTTATTTAATAATTTACTAAGTCATTAAATTAATGAATTAACTGATTGATTCATTGATTTATGACCTTATGCCTATCTCTTATCTTTTACTTGTTTTACTCATAGGACTGGTCATGCTGGAGCACAGCCTTGAAAGGTTTTTAGTTGAGCAAATCGAACCTGGTACTTATGTTCCTGCTGTATATTTTTGTTTTGTATGTTTTTTTTAAAGTCTGGTAGTTATTCTATCGTTTTATTTTGTCAAACCGATAGATTACGGGGACGTAAAAAACCAACAACTGTTTTCAAGTAGTGGATTGGGAACAAGCATATACACACACAATACACACACATCTGAAATTTCTTACATACATAATACAACCATGCATACATACATACTACATATATATATATATATATATATATATTATATATATATATATATATATATGTGTGTGTGTGTGCGTGTCTGTGTGTGTCTATGTGTTTTATAGTATATATATATATATATATATATATATATATATATATATATAATCTTGATGGGCAATTTTTATCTTAATTAAATCCGTATACATACGTGTTCATTGTAGTTTGCTTGATTTGAACTTTCTCCATTCCATTTATTATAGTTGTGTAACGTCTCAAGCCCGACTTGAGCACTTCTATGCGGTCTGTATCTTTCGTAAGAATATATATATATATATATATATATATATATATTGGGTTGGTTCTTCTACAAATTTTATTCAACAAAAACAATAACATGCAACAAAAACATCTTTAAATGATTATTCTGGAGCATATTTGTCATCTATTTCAATTACTGCTTCCCATTTGCTTGGCAGACGGTCAGAACGTCATTTAAAAATGTTTTTGTTGAATAAAATTTGTTGAAATAAAAAGCAGCAATAATTATGCACCAACCCAATATATATATATATATATATATATATATATATATATATGACTAGGGTGTTAGGAACACCTACATTGCTAGAAATAAGTGCTGTAGGTGTTTCTGGTACCCTAGTCATATTTACTGACAATATAGTTTTCCTTATTGTAAAACATTGCACACTGCTGTCTATATTATATTTATATATATATATATATATATATATATATATATTATATATATATATATATATATATCTTATTATAAAAGGCAGATTTTATCTGCCCCTTTGGGAGTTATACAAATCTACAATATAGGATTTCTTCAATTACAATTTACCTGGCAATTTTTAAGAGTACAATGCATCGCGTCATGCCAGGTCCAGTTTTTAAAATTTAAACTCCAATTAAGCAAAATTTACAGAAAACTCACATTCTGGTGTGTGTGTCAAATGTTTTTTTAATGTGGTTTACACCACACGCAAACGCACAACACACACAAAGGGAGCGAATTGTTTCACTGACGCTATCACCCTTCTCTCCTTTGTCTTTGCAAGTTGGCAGCTATTAAAGTGAAAACAGTGAATCCGACAGCGATTAAGAACACGAATTAGCCACCTGAATGGAGTGTGAAAATTTAAAAACTGTTTCCTTCGGTGATTTTTCTGAAGAACTGGACCAAGCCACAGACTTTCCCAGAAGAGTAAAGCCTTAGACTATTTCTATTTACTTTTTAGAATGAGCCCATTTAAAATCATTACGGCAGAAACGAAACGTTACGCTAAAGTAACAAAACGAAAGAAAGAGAAGGATAGTTGTTTTTCCCACAACCTTAAATGAAATTAAGGCCTATTTGGCCATAAATATTATTATGGGTATCAGAAAGTTACCCAGAATAACAAATTCTATCGTAAAATTTCGTTGTATACCCAATTGAATATTAGCTAATAACCCATTTTCTATAGCGATGTTTGAACAAAATTTTAATAATTTTACAGAAAGTTACCCAGAATAACAAATTCTATTGTAAAATTTTGTTGTATACCAATTGAATATAGCTAATAACCCATTTTCTATAGCGAGTTGTTTGAACAAAATTTTAATAATTTTACAGAAAGTTACCCAGAATAACACATTCTATCGTAAAATTTTGTTGTATACCCAATTGAATATTAGCTAATAACCCATTTTCTATAGCGATGTTTGAACAAAATTTTAATAATTTTACAGAAAGTTACCCAGAATAACAAATCTATTGTAAAATTTTGTTGTATACCCAATTGAATATTAGCTAATAACCCATTTTCTATAGCGATGTTTGAACAAAATTTTAATAATTTTACAGAAAGTTACCCAGAATAACAAATTCTATTGTAAAATTTTGTTGTATACCCAATTGAATATTAGCTAATAACCCATTTTCTATAGCGATGTTTGAACAAAATTTTAATAATTTTACAGAAAGTTACCCAGAATACAAATTCTATCGTAAAATTTTGTTGTATACCCAATTGAATATTAGCTAATAACCCATTTTCTATAGCGATGTTTGAACAAAATTTTAATAATTTTACAGAAAGTTACCCAGAATAACAAATTCTATTGTAAAATTTTTTTGTATACCCAATTGAATATTAGCTAATAACCCATTTTCTCTAACGATGTTTGAACAAAATTTTAATAATTTTACAGAAAGTTACCCAGAATAACAAATTCTATCGTAAAATTTTGTTGTATACCCAATTGAATATTAGCTAATAACCCATTTTCTCTAGCGATGTTTGAACAAAATTTTAATAATTTTACAGAAAGTTACCCAGAATAACAATTCTATCGTAAAATTTTGTTGTATACCCAATTGAATATTAGCTAATAACCCATTTTCTCTAACGATGTTTGAACAAAATTTTAATAATTTTACAGAAAGAGAAAGTTACCCAGAATAACACATTCTATCGTAAAATTTTGTTGTATACCCAATTGAATATTAGCTAATAACCCATTTTCTATAGCGATGTTTGAACAAAATTTTAATAATTTTACAGAAAGTTACCCAGAATAACAAATTCTATCGTAAAATTTTGTTGTATACCCAATTGAATATTAGCTAATAACCCATTTTCTATAGCGATGTTTGAACAAAATTTTAATAATTTTACAGAAAGTTACCCAGAATAACAAATTCTATCGTAAAATTTTGTTGTATACCCAATTGAATATTAGCTAATAACCCATTTTCTATAGCGATGTTTGAACAAAATTTTAATAATTTTACAGAAAGTTACCCAGAATAACAAATTCTATTGTAAAATTTTGTTGTATACCCAATTGAATATTAGCTAATAACCCATTTTCTATAGCGATGTTTGAACAAAATTTTAATAATTTTACAGAAAGTTACCCAGAATAACAAATTCTATCGTAAAATTTTGTTGTATACCCAATTGAATATTAGCTAATAACCCATTTTCTATAGCGATGTTTGAACAAAATTTTAATAATTTTACAGAAAGTTACCCAGAATAAATTCTATCGTAAAATTTTGTTGTATACCCAATTGAATATTAGCTAATAACCCATTTTCTATAGCGATGTTTGAACAAAATTTTAATAATTTTACAGAAAGTTACCCAGAATAACAAATTCTATCGTAAAATTTTGTTGTATACCCAATTGAATATTAGCTAATAACCCATTTTCTATAGCGATGTTTGAACAAAATTTTAATAATTTTACAGAAAGTTACCCAGAATAACAAATTCTATCGTAAAATTTTGTTGTATACCCAATTGAATATTAGCTAATAACCCATTTTCTATAGCGATGTTTGAACAAAATTTTAATAATTTTACAGAAAGTTACCCAGAATAACAAATTCTATTGTAAAATTTTGTTGTATACCCAATTGAATATTAGCTAATAACCCATTTTCTATAGCGATGTTTGAACAAAATTTTAATAATTTTACAGAAAGTTACCCAGAATAACAAATTCTATCGTAAAATTTTGTTGTATACCCAATTGAATATTAGCTAATAACCCATTTTCTATAGCGATGTTTGAACAAAATTTTAATAATTTTACAGAAAGTTACCCAGAATAACAAATTCTATCGTAAAATTTTGTTGTATACCCATTGAATGAATATTAGCTAATAACCATTTTCTATAGCGATGTTTGAACAAAATTTTAATAATTTTACAGAAAGTTACCCAGAATAACAAATTCTATCGTAAAATTTTGTTGTATACCCAATTGAATATTAGCTAATAACCCATTTTCTATAGCGATGTTTGAACAACATTTTAATAATTTTACAGAAAGTTACCCAGAATAACAAATTCTATCGTAAAATTTTGTTGTATACCCAATTGAATATTAGCTAATAACCCATTTTCTATAGCGATGTTTGAACAAAATTTTAATAATTTTACAGAAAGTTACCCAGAATAACAAATTCTATCGTAAAATTTTGTGGTATACCCAATTGAATATTAGCTAATAACCCATTTTCTCTAGCGATGTTTGGACAAAATTTTAATAATTTTATATATTGTTGAATTTACCTGTATCTACCTGCAATTAGAGTCACTTTGTGACAAAAATTATAGTATAGAATTGGTTGAGGACATTTCATTAAATTATCTTCCAAAATCACATTAGTATATTGATAAATAAAAAAGTTATAGTTGTTTAATGAACCAGACTAAATTTATGATTACGTTAGAAATTAATTGAAACACATAAGGGTGTATTTTGGTCAGAAATATAGTAACGAAAGGATTAAGAAAAACCAAAAAATATTTTATTCTTTATAAATGTTGTATTCAAAATAACATTTTCTTTTAAGAATGCGTATATAACAAAGTATGTGTATATAACTACGTGGCTTATATCTTTATATATAAGAGTGAAGTTGTGTGTCTGTCTCCTACGATTTAGATTCCTAACTACTCCCACATTTTGCGGTGCAGTGTAACCAAAACCGGGTATCTTATAGTCGTGATTCATATCGAGCCCTTCTGGGTATTAGCGCGCGTCTACGATGAGTCTACGATTTAAAAAAAATTACCATCATATTTTTCCATTTTAATGCATTTTTTTCGCTATTATATAAGGGAAGTAACTCTCTAAAAATATCTACGATGTGTCAACGATTTGAAAAGAAATTTACCTTAATTTTTTTTCCATTTTTTATGCATTTTTTGGCTATTTTTTGGCTATAACTCTCTAAAAATGCTTATATAGTTATTTCCCTTACAAACCCGAGCAACGCCGGGCGATACTGCTAGTATATATATATATATATATATATATATGTGTGTGTGTGTGTGTGTGTGTGTGTGTCTGTATTATACGACGGGCTTTCACTCAGCATTCTTCACCTATGTTCACTCATAAGCCGTTGGTCCGCTCCAGGTTATAGTCGATGATACTCGCAGAAAGTGCCACGCAGTGGAACAGAACCTAAAACCACATGGTTCTCTAATGATTTTTCATAATCACACAGCACACAGCGCCTAATGAAAAATAAAAATGAAAAAAAAAAAGCGGCTGTAGAATGATTGAGGAGACTAGTGCTATACAAGTTTAGTGACCACAAGGGCCGAGCACAAAACAAAAGGACAATAGGAAAAAAAGACAAGAGACAAATGGGGCTAAAAACAAGTATACATGCGAACAATAAAGCAATAACGACATTTAGACAATAAAATCTTCAAATGAGGAGAGTACCACCAAAGGGCAACACTCCAGACAAGGACCTTTTTTCCTCTTTATTTCCTTATTCCCTCCGGCCTACAGACGTATTTTCAGAGCAGGCCCATTCACATGGATCAAACTAATATAATATAATATAATATAATATAATATAATATAATATATATATAATATAATATAAATAATATAATATAATATATATATATAATATATATAATATAATATAATATATAATATAATATATAATATAATATAATATAATATATATAATATTGTGTAAAAAAAAGCATTGGCAGAGTGTAGGAATAATATAAAATGAAAGAGAAGGAGCGGTTAAAGAGCTGATATCAAACGAGAGAAAGAAATAGAAAGATCGCAGAAAGAATGAGAAAAAAAACAAACAAACAAAAACAAGACTGAAAAGGGAAAGAAAGGCGGTGACCGTTAATAAAGTCACAATTTTGGCTAGGAAAAAAATGTCACATGGTGGCCGGTAATAAAGTCAGAGGGGAAAAATAATGATAATTAATTTATGGGATCCGGACAATCAATAATATAATATTGTGTAAAAAATTAACTGTCGAAATATAGGCAGAATTTTAGAAAAATGTTGGGAGAGAAAGGTGTGGAAAAAGAACTGAAATAGTAGAAGAAATAGTGTAAAAGAAGACGGAAAGAATTAGCGGAAAAGAAGGTTGAGGAAGTGAAAAAAGAGAGACTAAAGGAGGGGAGTGTGAGGGGAGAGGAAGAAAATTAAAGAACTTGAATGCGTGGAAAAGAAAAGGTGGTACAAGAAGAAGAGACAAAATTAGTGATAGTGAAAGATGAGTCCCACATAGAGAGAGAAAGAGAGTAAAGTGATAAAGAGAAAGGGAGTGAATGGAAAAAGGGAGAAGGGAGAGAGAGGGTGAGTGCGATAAATGATGTTTTTTTTTTCAGTAATCTGGAAAGAAATTAAATAAAAGATAAAAGAAAATGAAGGAATTCTTACTGCTTTATTCAAGGGAAGTCTCTGAAGATTGGTTGATAGGAGCTCATGCACTGAGATTAATCATTTAATTGCATGGATGTTTTAACCGACGAGGATAAACGTTTTCCATGAGAATTTTACTATTATCATTCTTCTTCTTCTTCTTCTTCTTCTTCTTCTTCTTCTTCTTCTTCTTATTATTATTATTATTATTATTATTATTATTATTATTATTATTATTATTATTATTATTATTATTATTATTATTATTGTTATTATTATTATTATTCAAATATCTAATCAAAACACATCCAATTTTAGCTTAGTTTATTTCCTGTAGCAACTGACTAACGACAACTTGGCTGGCATCTTTATCTTTGAACCAGACCCATGGTGGTTATAATATACGTTAAATAATCCTTTTTATTCTAGACACAATGCCTGAAACTGTGGGGGAGGGGACCAGTCGATTACATCGACCCCTAGTGTTCCACTGGTACTTAGTTTATCGACCCTGAAAGAATGAAAGGCAAAGTCGACCTCGGCAGAATTTGAACTCAGAACGGAACGGCAGACGAAATACCTATTTCTTTACTACCCAGAAGGGGCTAAACACAGAGAGGACAAACAAGGACAGACAAACGGATTAAATCGATTACATCGTCCCCAGTGCGTAACTGGTACTTATTTAATCGACCCCGAAAGGATGAAAGGCAAAGTCGACCTCGGCGGAATTTGAACTCAGAACGTAACGACAGACGAAATACCTATTTCTTTACTACTCACAAGGGGCTAAACACAGAGGACATACAAGGACAGACAAACGGATTAAATCGATTACATCGTCCCCAGTGCGTAACTGGTACTTATTTAATCGACCCCGAAAGGATGAAAGGCAAAGTCGACCTCGGCGGAATTTGAACTCGGAACGCAACGGCAGACGAAATGCGGCTAAGCGTTTCACCTGGCGTGCTAACGTTTCTGCCAGATCGCCGCCTTTCACCTTTTTATTAATGAAATGACGAAATAGATTTTGACATCCATAACTCTTCTTTCTTCACCAAGGCGTTTGGCAAGTTTAAAAAGTTGGAAATAATTTTTATTAAACATGGCAGTCTGTCTGTTCCTGTTCAATCCACCCCCACCATTGTAATGAGGAATTCTGCTGTGTCCTTATGTCGTTAACGTTCGTCTTAAACTGTCACAAGAGAGACACGAGCAAATAAGAGGTTCAAGATGGCCGATGTTCTAGAGCGGAAGGCCAGAATATAGTGGATATCGTGGGCGTTGCTGGTAGGCTGGAAAGAACATAGATGATGAGAGAAAGAGAGAGATCCGAATGAGTCAGGAGAGTATGAAGTGAGATGACATGAGACCCGCCAGCGACGAGGAACAGAGGACATTATTACAACATATAAATAAATAAATAAATAAATAAAAACAGACGACTGGCTGTTTAACCAAGTTAAACAAACAATCGACCAGTGCGTGTGTTTTTAATATTGGCGTAATGACTCTTCCAAGAGACAACTAATTAACTAACAAAATAAATAATAAAAATTAAATTAATAAATTCAAATGTCCCAAATGTGTGTGCCGCTGTAGCTGGTCGCTGCTGGAAAGAATTACTCTTTCTCTGTCTCCGTCTGCCTGTCTGTCTGTCTGTCTCTTTCTTTCTCTTTCTCTCTCTCTCTCTTTATTCTTTTACTCGTTTCAGTCATTTGACTGTGGTCATGCTGGAGCACCGCCTTTAGTCGAGCAAATCCATTCCAGGACTTATTCTTTGTAAGCCTAGTACTTATTCTATCGGTCTCTTTTACCGAACCGCTAGGTTACGGGAACGTAAATACACCAGCATCGGTTGTCAAGCGATGTTGGGGGGACAAACACAGACACACAAACATACACACACACATATATATATATATACATATATAAGACGGGCTTCTTTCAGCTTCCGTCTACCAAATCCACTCACAAGGCTTTGGTCGGCCCGAGGCTATAGTAGAAAACACTTACCCAAGGTGCCACGCAGTAGGACTGTACCTGGAACCATCTGTTTGGTAAGCAAGCTATTTACCACACAGCCACTCTCGCTAATATTTATTGTTGTTTTTAACATAGCACGTCAATAAAGGATGTTATCCCAGGACACATACTGACCTAATGATGGTATGTATAGATGGTTATCATAATTGCCCACGCACACTGATCGTTTCTATCATTAATGCATTTGAGTGGAGTAAACAGACAACTGCCTAGCGGACTAGCTGGCTGGCTAAATGGTATGCTGTTGTTGTTGTTGTTGTTAAGCAACAAGACGGGTAAGGGTGATTAGGTGATGGTGTAGGGCTTAGGGGCGGGAGACCCAGACCTTGGGAAAAAAAAACTTTGGTCGTATTGTTGTAGTCGAGGGCTCTTCGTTGACGCCCGACAACACTGGGAGGTGGCCCTCGAAATCGCTGGAAATGGAGATCTCCAGGTCCAAATTCTTGAACGGCTAACTGGTGTGCTGGCTGGTAAGGTGGATGGTGGACTGGCTGGCTGGCTGGCTGGTTAGTTGATTGTAAAGCTGTTAAAAGTGTGTATATCTTCTGAAATAAAGGAAGACATTCAGATATATTTGTTTGTTGAAAAGCGGTCACTTGTGAAACGTTAAAACAGTTCTTTGATCTACTGCCATAAGAATCTTAACTGTCATCACACAGATAGCCTGTACATACATACATGCATACATACATACATACATACATACATACATACATACATACATATATAAACGTAAATTCGATAGCTCTAATCTTAATCTCTCCCCATCTTTTGAGAAAGGGGGAGAGGGGGGAGAAAGAAAAAGAGAGAGAGAGGGGGAAGAGAAAGAAAGAGAGAAATAGAGAGATAGAGTGAGACAGATAGATAGATAGATAGATAGAGAGAGATAGGTAGGTAGGTAGGTAGGTAGATAGATAGATAGACAGATAGAGAGAGAGAGAGAGGATAGGTAGGTAGGTATGTATGTAGGTAGGTAGATAGATAGATAGATAGGTAGATAGACTGATAGATAGATGGACAGACAGACAGACTGATAGACAGACAGACAAACAGATAGATAGACAGACAAATAGATGGATAGATAGATAGATAGATAGATAGATAGATAGATAGATAGATAGATACATCGGTAGATTGATTGATTGATAGATCGCGAATTACGGACTAATTAGGTAGGTGTGGGAAGTACGTGCGAACCGAAAGTTCATGAAATTGAATGTAAATGAAAGTAATGCCGGGGCCCACGATTTATTGTCTTAACTTGAAAATGTGTGTATGTATGTATGTATGTATGTATGTATGTATGTACGTAAAAACGAACGAAATACCTATTTCTTTACTACCCACAAGGGGCTAAACACAGAGAGGACAAACAAAGAGAGATAGAGATTAAGTCGATTACATCGACCCCAGTGCGTAACTGTTACTTAATTTATCGATCCCGAAAGGATGAAAGGCAAAGTCATCCTCGGCGGAATTTGAACTCAGAACGTAACGGCAGACGAAATAGGGCTACGCATTTCGCCCGGCGTGCTAACGTTTCTGCCAGCTCACCGCCTTCGGACGCATATAATAATGGTTTTAAAATTTGACACAGGAGGCCAGCAACAGTGGGAGAGGGAATAAAACGATTACTTCGAAGCCAGTACTGAGATCAATGGTATCAACTAAACAACTTTCCTCAAAATTGTTGCCCTTATGCCAAAATTAGAAAAAGAAAAAAAGAACAAAAAATACCAAAAAAAAAACTTAAAATGTTTAATATTGCAATTGAATAGAAAAGGATAAATATGCTTTTTTCAGCGATTCCCATTTGGGACTTTTCGAAAAATTCACCATAATTTCCAAAATAATTCACATATAAAAAAATTTTAATTCTATATATTATTAACTCGTAAGACATCTGGCAAAGCCAAAAAATATGAATTAAAAAAATTTGGTAGGTGATAGGTTAAATCGACCTCTATACTTGACTGGTGTTTTGTCTTATCTACCATAAGAGTATAAAAGGCAAAGCTGATCTCAGCAGGATCTAAACTTAGAATATAAAGATTCAGAAGAAAAAGCCCAAGGTATTTTGGCCGATGTTGCAACGATTCTGTTAATCTTTGACACCAATAAATTCTTACATAAGAATAAGGCCTAAAATTTAGGAAGGAGTTAGGCAATACAATTGTACCCAGTTATTGACTTGTACTTTATTTTATTCCCCTTTCTTTGGTTTTTTTTCGCCCTTTTCAAGCCTAGCCAGGCTCATGGGCCCGGTTTCCTGGTTTCTGTGGCGTATGTGTTTCCCCCAGCTGGACGGGACGCCAGTCCATCGCAGCGTTACTCAAGAAACAAGAAGAGTGAGATAAAGTTGGGGCGTAAGAGTACAACAGGGGTCGCCACCACTCCCTGCCAGAGCTTCGTGGAACATGTAGGTGTTTACGCTCAATAAACACACAACGCCCGGTCTGGGAATCGAAACCGCGATCCTCCGACCGCGAGTCCGCTGCCCTAACCACTGGGCCATTGCGCCTCCACATTTTACACCCCCCCCGCTTCATAAAGATAACCGGTACAGTTCGAATTGTCGAGATTTGAACTAAAAAATTAGAGAGCCAGAAGAATTAGAACCTGGTATTGTGGCCGACGTGCTATTTTATAGCACAAACACAGTAATTTCGGGGTAGGATTTTGTCGAGTACATCGACCCCAGTGATCAACTAGTAATATATTTTATCAACCCCAAAAGAAATGAAAGGCAAAATCGACCTCCGTGGAATTTGAACTCAGAACATAGAGCTGGACGAAATACAGCTGAACATTTTTCCTGGTGTGCTAACAATTCTGCCAGCTTGCCGCCTTAAGCTGTAAATATCTATTTCATTATTGCCCACAGGGGGCTAAACATAGAAGGGGGCAAAAAAAGGACAGACAAACGGATTAAGTCGATTACATCGACTCCAGTGTGAACTGGTACATATTTAATCGACCCCGAAAGGATCAAAGGCAAAGTCGACTTCGGCGGAATTTGAACTCAGAACGTAGCGGCAGAAGAAATACCTATTTCTTTACTACCCATAAGGGGCTAAACACAGAGAGGACAAACAAGGACAGACAAACGGATTAAGTCGATTATATCGACCCCAGTGCGTCACTGGTACTTAATTTATCGACCCCGAAAAGATGAAAGGCAAAGTCGACCTCGGCGGAATTTGAACTCAGAACGTAACGGCAGACGAAATACCTATTTCTTTACTGCCCACACGGGGCTAAACACAGAGGGGACAAACGTGGACAGACAAACCGATTAAGTCGATTGCATCGACCCCAGTGCGTACCTGGTACTTAGTTTATCGACCCCGAAAGGATGAAAGGCAAAGTCGACCTCGGCGGAATTTGAACTCAGAACGTAACGGCAGACGAAATACGGCTACGCATTTCACCCGGCGTGCTAACGTTTCTGCCAGCTCGCCGCCTTAAGCTGTAAATATTGTTGCCATTTGGCTCGCAGTAGTGAGATGCTAACATTATTAATGTATTGTTATTTGTGGCTGGCTGTTATGTAAATATTAAACGGAAAGAAATGGGAGACATATATTATTTGACTGCAACAACTAAACATTTGTGTATCAGTTATACACAGGAACATCAATCACAAATTGCAGACTCGTATTTAACAACTGTATAATTCTCTAATTGCCACACAATGAGTCGGAGATGTAGTTGATAAAACAGACAGGAGTATCAAGCGTGCAACAGACGTCCATTAAGCAGTTAAGGCAAAGCATATAAAAACCTCAATTTGGATACAGAAGGATTTACAAGCTTTCCTAAGTATGTACAGATAAATGAATGAATAAATAGCGATAAAGATTCATAAATACAAAAGACCTAGAAATAATCAAAATAAAACGCGAAGTAAAAATTACAAAAATTACAAAAATTAATAAATAAGATGAAACAAAACGTGAAATTGTTTATACGTAAGATTAACATTGCTTAGATTCGAACTGATGTGATATGCTGAAACATATTTGACTCTCCTAAAGAGATAACATCCAGCAGCTGCCGCCATTTATTTCATTTAATTCAAACGAGCTTCCTGTTTCAGAAAAAAAAGGTTCCGGTTGTTTACTGTTATTTCCTCTCCGAACGCCGACATAACCACACCCGCCGTTCATATTATTATTATTATTACTATTATTATTATTATTATTATTATATTATTATTATTATTATTATTATTATGTTTTCTTTTTCATAAAGCTGTCTACTCTTGGGAATTACTTTCATTTCCGTTATCCTCATAAAACAAAAGAAGAAAAATGATGATAATGAACAGAAAGGCAACGAAAATATATATGTATATATAAAATGCTGAAATGAAAAAAAAAAAAAGAATGAGGAAGAAGGAAAATGAACGAACAAAGAGAATAAAATAGGAAACGCGAAAAGGGGTGAATAAATAAAAAATATAAAAATAAGAAGATTGAACTATAAAGAAAGAGAGAAGGATAGTCTGTAGTTGAAATGACTGTTACAGGAAAAATGAGAACAACTGTGGTAGATTGTTGTTAAATCACTTAACCCTTCGGTTGTCCAAAGCATTTTCATAAGTTTGACCAAAACAGCCGTCCTTATTTTCAGGTTTTCGTTAGCCCTTGCTTCATGTATTCTGAACGATATAAAGCCGTCCTTTCTTTAATCTCTAGTTACACTGGTGGGGAAAATGGGAATGTGTATTATATGTCACGTGGATGCAAGGAAAATGTCCTGTGCTCCAGCATGGCCACAGTCAAATGACTGAAACAAGTAAAAGAGTACTTCCTAATAATAGTTAAATATCTTTTTCTACTTTAGGAACAAGGCCTGGAATAACAATATTAATTGTAAAAAAACGCAATAGAATTTTTAAAACATCGAATGTCTGTGGAGTCTACCAAAGTAAAAGAGGAGCCAAATCGGTTCATTGGTTACACAAAAAAAAAAAAAAGAATGAGGAAGAAGGAAAAGGAACGAACAAAGAGAATAAAATAGGAAACGCGAAAAGGGGTGAATAAATAAAAAATATAAAAATAAGAAGATTGAACTATAAAGAAAGAGAGAAGGATAGTCTGTAGTTGAAATGACTGTTACAGGAAAAATGAGAACAACTGTGGTAGATTGTTGTTAAATCACTTAACCCTTCGGTTGTCCAAAGCATTTTCATAAGTTTGACCAAAACAGCCGTCCTTATTTTCAGGTTTTCGTTAGCCCTTGCTTCATGTATTCTGAACGATATAAAGCCGTCCTTTCTTTAATCTCTAGTTACACTGGTGGGGAAAATGGGAATGTGTATTATATGTCACGTGGATGCAAGGAAAATGTCCTGTGCTCCAGCATGGCCACAGTCAAATGACTGAAACAAGTAAAAGAGTACTTCCTAATAATAGTTAAATATCTTTTTCTACTTTAGGAACAAGGCCTGGAATAACAATATTAAATTGTAAAAAAACGCAATAGAATTTTTAAAACATCGAATGTCTGTGGAGTCTACCAAAGTAAAAGAGGAGCCAAATCGGTTCATTGGTTACACAAAAAAAAAAAAGAGAGAGAGAGAGAGAGAGAGAAAGATGGAGACCCGCTCCTCTAAACCAAATATTTGTTTGTTGTGTTACGCAAAGCCATCAGTTTCGATTCATGGCTGTATTTTTTAATATTATGTTAAAAGGTGTGACAGAGCCCAACACATGATCCTTCACAGATTCTCGCTACTATCTTAACTCCTTTTTATGTTTCGTTTTTGGATTTGGTTTGCAAGATTCTTTATATGAGTTCGTGTGTTGAAGCATATTCTGTTGTGTCTGGGGAGAGTCATTTTCTTTTTGTGCCTTCTAATGTAACACACTCACCGGTAAAATTTCTACTTATTTCTTATTTTTATTTTCCTAAAATTTTCGTTGCGTCTTGTAACCTTTTCAATAGCCTGACAATGAAAATTTTATGAATATAAAAATAAGAAATAAGGGGAAATTTTACTGCCACAAGAAGAGAAAATGACGCTCTCCAGATACAACAGAATATCCTTTTTATGTATTTCTGTGACAAATATTTATGAAAGTAATTCAATTTAAATATACCAATATATCAACGCAAGCCTGAACATTCAGTCTTTTGCCCGAAATGTCCCCGTTTAGTCTCTTCTTACTTTTGGTCCGTCAGCAGCAAAATACGAGGATCAATACCACACGGCTTCTCTCAAGATTGCTCTTTTCAATCTTCTTTTCTTTTTCGTGCTTCTCCCTTCTTTTTCAAGTTTCTCCTTTTCTCCTCATTTATTTCCCCCTATTTCCATCATTCAAGGAAAGACAAGGAACATAGCATTGAGTGTGAACTTATCTTGTCATTTTGTTGTTTTTCTTTTTTATATATTCTTTCGTTTACATTTACTCTTTTACCCTTTTACTTGTTTCAGTCATTTGACTGTGGCCATGCTGGAGCACCGCCTTTAGTCGAGCAAATGGACCCCAGGACTTATTCTTTGTAAGCCTAGTACTTATTCTGTCAGTTTCTTTTGTCGAACCGTTCAGTTACGGGGACGTAAACCACCAGCATCGGGTGTCAAGCGATGTTGGGGAGACAAACACACACACACACACATATATATATATATATATATATATATACATACATATATACGATGGACTTCTTTCAGTTTCCGTCTACCATATCCACTCACAAGGCTTTGGTCGGCCCGAGGCTATAGAAGAAGACATTTGCCCAAGGTGCCATGCAGTGGGACTGAACCCGGAGCCATGTGGTTTGTAAGCAAGCTACTTACCACACAGCCACTCCTACATTTGTATATTTATTTTATATATACACACACATCCATATCCATGTACACATATATAAAGGCGGTGAGCTGGCAGAAACGTTAGCACGTCGGGCGAAATGCGTAGCCGTATTTCGTCTGCCGTTACGTTCAAATTCCGCCGAGGTCAACTTTGCCTTTCATCCTTTCAGGGTCGATAAATTAAGTACCAGGTACGCACTGGGGTCGATATAATCGACTTAATCCGTTTGTCTGTCCTTCTTTGTCCCGTCTGTGTTTAGCCCCTTGTGGGTAGTAAAGAAATATATATGTGTGCGTACACATACATATATACATGCACACACACATATACACACTGTTGTAAGTGTGTGTGTGTGTGCGTGCGTGTGTGTATGTAATGGGTGAAAGCAGAAGTTTCCACATGCGATGCTATGACTGTTACATCAGTCAGCCATTTTAATTAGAAAATGCTGATCATCAAGTAACAGGGCATGATGGTGGATTGTGCCTACTCTTATGATCGGCCAGTACAGATCTGGAGTTTGTGCACGTGATTGATACGGGGCTCTGAAGATCACTTTTGCAGGAAGTGAAAAATTTAGGAAAGCATTTTCTATTGTTTACACGCTTAAAATCGGTGAGCGGGTAAAAACGTTATCGCGCCGGACAAAAATGCTTAGCAACATTTCTTTCGGCTTTACGTTCTGCCTGTCAACTTTTCGATCCGATAAAATATTCATTAGTTAAACACTTGGTATAATCGAGTAAACCTCTCCTTCAAAATTGCTGTCCTTGCGCCTAAAACAGAAATGGTTCGCTATTTACACTCCTAAAATTTGTTAGGAGTTCAACTTAAATGCCACACAATCTGGTTCTTCGTTTCTTCCTCTGTCGTTGAAAATATTAAGGTTTTCTTTAAGAAAAACAGTGTTTTATTGTACAAATATAGGATGTAATCCAAGCTCATCCTCTCCGGATTCGATATAAAGTAGTGAACCAGTGCAAATATGCCTGGTCATTGTATCCATTAACAATAAATAGAAGTGCTATTGTATG